>NW_022147449.1:0-262302 GCF_002938485.1 Sitophilus oryzae | reverse complement strand
GATCAATGACATTTCCAATAAAAATTTACATATAAAATGACAGAGTTCTTCATTTTGTTAGGCCCATAGCCAATATGCATCATACTGCAACAAAACCCGCCTTATCCCAATTATTTTTGTGCTTTTTCTGTTTAAAAATTAAATATTAATTTTTATTTCTAGTAAATCGAGATACAAAACAATGATTCCACTCAATGGACACGTTTTTTGTAAATTAACGCTTCAAACATTTGCTAAAGCAGTTGTTGCGAAACGTTTGTGGGATACGACGGGTTTTGCAACTTGACGCCTCAAAAAATATTGTTGGCCTCTGCTCAATATGATAAACAAAACGGCGTCAGCGATGATTATGAAATTAATGTAGATCACATTATCATCATGTAATCACATCATGTAAAATTATATAGGGAATGTCATCGATGTTCATTTCCAAGTCAACCGGACGCTATTTTAGGTATTTTTTTTAGGTATATACCTACTATTTATTATATGTTATATGATTATCAAATCGGAATTAAAATAGACTCAAAAATATTAAAGAAGTCTTTAATAACCAAGAATTAGATTGATAATTTGATATTATTGGTAAATAATCAGTCCAATTACTCCAGTCCCATGTATTGAAAAACAAATGAAAGAACTGTATATTTCTTTTTCTGGTCCCTTAAGTAATTGTCCGGCCAAATAAGCACCGGTAGTGCCAGTTACGATTTTTGTTTTAAGAAACATAAATTGTGCATGTGGTTCGTTCAAACGAACGAATCGTAGGAGTCGATTCAATATGAAAAATTGAATCGTGTGATTCGATTCACTAAAAAGAATCGTAATGCCCATCACTATCATGATATACACTCACAATCACGAAAAACGGGCACCTTAAAATTTTAATGTAATAAAGTTTAATATATTTTGTTCTACTAGGCCGATATTGATGATTTTTTAAGCAATATGTACTTAAATTATTTGAATTTTTATAATCTCTTTCTAAATTAAAAATGAAAATTTCCGTCTGTCAATTATACGAGGGAAAACAAAATGTTGATATTTTAGTGAAAGTTTAAAAGACCCTGTGGAATATATTTAGACGGCAAGGAACCTAAACATGACTTTATCATCTAGGTACATCCTTTTTCAAAAGTTTGTTTTTTGATTCATCTCTATAGCTTTATTTTTGATGGAGATATTCACTTTTGAAGAAGACACTAACTTTTTTTGTAATTTTACAATATAACCAGTGCCTTTGCTCTTGGTCCCAGTCAACAGACTTAGGATATACTTAGTGATTATGATTTATGTAATGTCACTGTTATTGAAAAATCATTTTATTATTGTGTGTTGGTTGTCGGGCAGTTACTCTAGCAGATATGTTTTTAAGTCGAGAAGTAGTGTCCACTATAGTTACTTTAATTGAAAATGATAGAGATCAAAATTATATCGCTGACAGATTTAGGTGTGCACGAAGTACGCTTTCTCGAGACAAGTTCATATGCTAGACGTCCAGGAACCTTCGTATGAGAATTTCGAATCGAGACGATCGACTTATCGAAAGTTTATCGCTAGAAAAACGCCGTTTGCCAGCTTTTCAAATTTGGAATGAATTGCATCTAGGAAACGTACATGTGATTGAACGGACCGTAATCAACGAAGCAAATCTTATGTCAAAAAGGCCTGCTTTGGGACCATAACTTACTACAAAAGCGAATATCAAGAAAAATAAAGCTATTGAAATAAATTAAAAAACAAACTATCGAGAAAACATGCACCTAGATGATAAAATGTGCGTTATCCACACATTATTCAATTTTGTTTTTAATAAAAATCGCAAATAACTTTTTCGAAAGCCTGGGTCACCCTGTATATACAGGGTGAGTTTCCTACGATGTTCCCTATGGGTATCTCGGAAACTACTGGAGATAGAGAGTCGGTTAAATGGGGAAAGAATGGCAGTTTTGTGGGGTTATAAATATGCGCCTTTCAGATTTTTGAAAAAGTTCATAGCTTACTAGATATTTCGAAAAAAACAAATTTCGGCTATTTTAAAAATTGTCCCTAACTCCATTATAAGCTATTTTAGACAAAAAGTTTTCAGATAAAAGTTGTAGATAATCACATCCTTTATGAGACTGTGCCCTCCGTTTTCTTCTTAAGCCTGTCATTTTTGACATATGACACAAACATATGTTTTTTTTTATGGAAACCATAGTTGGCCATGACTTCATAGAAAGCACCATTTTTTAAGCTTTTCAGCGATATAAGCTATAATATGTTTCCTTCGAAAAATTACAGAGTTATAGCCAATTCTTATCATTTTTAAACAATTTTACTTAGTTAGCCATGGAAACAAGTTTAATCGTTTTTGCTCTCAGAAATGTGAAGCTGTCACATCCAAATTTTGTAAATTAAAATAAACAAAAATTGTAAATATGAATTTTTCAAATGAAGAAAAGCGTGTAGATGCTCCCGCATCAATAGAGTGGTTCCAACATGACTTTTATTACGACCCCCCCCCTCATAATGAAAGAAATGTTAAAAATTATTTACATCATAATTATGCAAACTCAGGAATAGAAAGAGGTGGACCAATTGCATGGGCCTCCTCGATCACCTGACCTATCCATTTTAGATTTTTTTTATGCGGTATGGTTAACAATAAGGTTTACCAAAGAATTTGTGAATTAAGAGAGGCGAATTTACTACAATCAATTTACATCGTTTGTAGTTGATAATAAGCCAAAAATCGAAAAGTTTACTATAAAGCGGGTTCCAACGTGACAGAGCTGAAAATCTCTACTTTATACACTTTGCATAAAACAACCCAATTATAAAATAAACACGAAATAATATAAAGTCATAAAAGAAGCAACAACTTCGCAAATATTCAAAGCAAATTCAAATGTGTCAAGCTGTCAAGTGAAACGTCAAACAGAATTGATAACAGATGATATTTCCATGATGTCGCATCTATCTCGCAGGAACATAATAATAAATAAAATAAAAAATAAGTAATAACAAAATAAAAAATCATTTTTTGTTACACTCTAAGAACATTTTTGAAATAATTATGCCATTAATATTTTACTAATGTACTCAATATTCAGTAATAAGAACACCAGGTTGACCTTAAATAAACGTAACTAATAAGATTCAGTAGATGTGTTATTAAGAATTATTAACTTTTAAAGAAAAAAAATACAAAGTTTTTTACTACTACATAATATCATTACCTGAAAAATATCTTAAACGTTAAGTACAATCGAGAAAATATTTACCTACTAATGCAGGCACAGGAGTAAGCCGACTAAAATCCCAAATAGATTGATCATATGGCCTAATGATTTTGCTCCATCCCGATCCCCTCCGTCGCCCGTCCATTCTAAACGTCAGAATGCTACGCACCCCATTTGGCGTCCATTCTAGCGTGAAGTGGAATGCCTAGCACTCCATGCCTCGTTGGATCTCAAGATATTTGCCCCGACACAGGCGCTTGCCAGAAAGTGAAAGCTAATATTGATGCTTAGAAAGGAAAAGGGTGGGGTGGTAAAAAGGGAACAATTTTCGCTTATTAAAAAGCAGAATTATTAGGATTTGCACAAAGAAACCTTTTTTACCTCGTGTTCTAATCGTTAGAAAAAGAAGAAACTGATAAACATATATAAGTATTGCAGCGTTCTCTAATTTGCTTTCATGTATTAACACCGATCAATTTATTAATTTGTAGTTTTATCACAGATTTGTAACTGAACTGTAAAAATGAGAAAGAAAAACATAATATAATTTTATTAATATTATATATTATAATATATGAATCGGGTGTTGTTATGAATTTAGTATTCAATATTCAAACATCAACAAAAATAAAAGAAACAAAACTCAGCTTGGATGCCGATGCCGGGACACTTGTATGATAATCTTTGATCACGCAATTCGCAATCTATAAAAATAAAATAAACTTGAGCTTCACTGGAAAACGCACATGATCACATCACCATAATCAAGTATATAAAATAGTTAAATATTTATGTTGTTGTTTATTAGCTAAGGCCACAAGGCGTCGGTACCATAAAAAGGGATGGCCACAATGCGACATAGTTTAATGTTGTTGTTTTATAGTGAAGCAACAAGGTGTCTGTCCAACAAAAGGGATGGCCACAAAGCGACATAGTTTAATATTGGTGTTTCGTAGCTAAGTGACGAAGCGTCTGTCCCACAATAGGCATGGCCACAAGTTGTTGTTTTGTAGCTAAGCGACAAGGTGTCTGTTCCACAAAAGGGATGGCCACAAAGCGACATAGCTTAATGTTGTTGTTTCGTAGCTAAGCGCCAAGGCGTCTGTGCCACGAAAGGGATGGCCACAAAGCGACATAGCTTAATGGTGTTGTTTCGTAGCTAAGGGACAAGGCGTCTATCCCACAAAAAAGGGTGGCCACAAGGCGACATAGCGTTTGTTGTTATTTCGTACCTAAGCGACCAGGCGTATGTCCCACAAAAATGGATGGCTACAAGACGACATAGCTTACTTACGTTGTTGTTTTGTAGCTAAGCGACAAGGCATCTGTTCCACAAAAGGGATATCCACAAACAATGGCGGTTTTAGAAAAAAATTCTAAGGGGGGTAATTTTAAATTTATAAAAAAGTGTGCACTACGCATGCGCATATTTGAAGTAAAACGTCTCACTAACAGCAATTAAATTGAAGGATTTGAAGGACATGTTTAAAAAAGTGTAGTTTGAAATGTTGAAAAACTAATAAATTAAAAAGTATATTTTTTACGCGTAAAAAAATAGTTTTTTAGGTGTAAAAAACATATGTTTGCGTGTAAAACTATTTGTTTTACATAAAAAACAATTTTTTACTTTTTAAAAAAATAACTTTTTGTAAGTTTGGTTGGTCTGGGGGGGTAATTACCCCCATTACCCCTCCCCTAAAACCGCGCTTGGCCACAAAGCGACATAGCTGTAGCTAAGGCCACAAGGTGTCTATTCCACAAAAAGGGATGGCCACAAGGCGACATAGCTTAATGTTGTTGTTTCGTAGCTAAGCGACAACGTGTCTGTCCCAGAAAAGGGATGGCCACAAAGCGACAATGCTGTGGCTAAGGCCACAAGGCGTCTGTCCCACAAAAGGGATATCACAGGTTTGTGATAAAACTACAAATTAATAAATTGATCGATGTTGAAACATGAAAGCAAATTAGAGAACGCTGCAAAACAATACTTATATATTCTTATCAGTTTCTTCTTCTTCTAACCTAACCTAACGATTAAAACACGGGGTAAAAAAGGTTTCTTTGTGCAAATCCTAATAATTCTGCTTTTTAATAAACGAAAATGGTTTCTTCTTAGCGCTGCTCAATGGAGACTTGTTAAAATACTAGAATTTAACGAACCAAATAAAAAAGATATGGGATTTTCTTCCAATACGCAGTAGTGAACGCAACGTGTATCGACAGTAAATTCATACCCAGCTGCCAAATTACGATCATTTTCATGAAAATCTGCGAACCTACTAAGGTCCGACCGAGATCTTGGTCTCGGTTACAGTCATTCTCGGCAAAAAATCAGGCCCATATCTCGGCCTAGTTCTCGGCATAAAAAGGCTGTGATTATAGGCCACGGCGGAGACTGCTCATGATCGTCAAATTAGCTTATTTTTTGAGCATATTGATGAGCATATTGAGCTCCACCCATTGATGCGTGGAAGAAAGATATACTCGTCCAAAGCAGATAAAAAAGAGTGGTTCATATCGGATCCATATACTGTACAAAATATCGAGATATATTTAGCTGTAATAAGTAAGCTGTAAGTATAAGCTGATCGAATCACGAAGGGGATTTCCCGGACGGCTGAAGAATCGCTTTCGTATTTCGATGCGTAAACAATGAACGAAATGTTACATGTTAGTGTCATATTAATGTAAGTTTTATAAATTTAACAGAATTCAGAATTGTGCTTTTATATGAATTACTCGTATATTCTACTCGGACAATACATTAGATATAGGAAATATTAGTTTGGTTTCACTCTCAGAATATGACCTCCGACAAAATTGTCTCTTACCGATATATGGTATGTTTAAAATTCAAAATGATGAAGCACCAGGTACAGTTGTTCCACGACCTTTTAAGAATATCAGTGGCATTCTAGAGTCGCAGATACAGGTTGCTGGCGCTTTATCGTCAAAGCATTATTTTGGTTCCAGATTTCGGAGTCCTTGCCTTGGATTCTGGTTTACTAGTTTGCGCACAAGCACGCCCACTTTTCGCCTCTAAAATTGTGCACAGCGCCTGACCGGCCCACTTATTACGCTGTTTAAGGTTAGGTTAGATTAGGTTGCTGGAGTTTGGGATCATGTTTGATCCCTCACTCGGAGGCCTTGGACCCATTGCGATACCCCTGTTATTGTTGTACCAAACCTTCCTCTCATTCTTTCTTTGCTTTAAAGCACTTCCAGCTCTTTGCAAAGTTCCCGATGTCGCTGATGTTGGCTTCTGCTGCTTCCTCTAGTCCCTACAAAAAACCTTGCCCTAAAGTTATAAAGCGTCGGTATTTTAGTGCCGGACAGTGGCACAGTAGGTGCTCTATGGTTTCTTCTTCCTCTCCGCATTCTCTGCAGTAGTCGTCGTCGGAAACTTTCCATCTCACGAGGTTTACCCCTGTGGGACAGTTTCTAATGACGACACCTACAATTATGCGTACTAGGTCCTTTTTGTGCCCTAGTAGTTGTTTTGTTTTTTTGCTATCTACCACTGGCCATAGTCTTCGAGCTGTAGCGCAGTCCTCACGGTGTTGCCACAATTACGGTGTTTAAATGCGAGTTTATTTTTGCGCACAAGAAATTTTACTCGTTTGCTCATCGTCATAAAAAACAATTTTCGTACCAAGAATTACGGAAATACAATTTGTTAATTAAAACTAAACTAAAATTAAGTGACTAGGCAAGGGGAAAATTAGAATATTTTATACTACACCTATCATCATTAATTAGAAATTAGGAAGGAAAGTTTTACATGCCGCCCCGTCTCTCCAAATATAAACTAAATAAGCAAAACGAGGGGTCGATCTGTTAAGAGGGTGTGCTACCCTCGTAGGTTTTGTTCTAGAGATATCGGTTACACCCCACAAGCCCGGGGCTAAAACTAGGGTTAAACGCGTGTAGACTAACAGAATTATTCTTGAAGTTTGTTGCCCCAACCTGACAAGAACGGGCATGTTTTTGCGTATTTTGTTTCCGAAATTTTCTAATTAGTTACACAAGTTTGATAAGATAATAAATATCGTCGGTCTCCGCACGTAGTGGCGTAACTGACATTTTATAAATTTTTCAGGGGAGCCAAAAAACGAAAATGGTACCATTTTAATTAGATGTCTAGCGAAATTTATGGCAGTGGTGTCAATAATTATTTTTTTAATTATTGGCTCAATAATTATGCTTTCTATAGGCACTACTAAGAGAGTGTAATCATTTTCCATTTTGATGAAAAAAAAATTTTAGACAGTTACGCCTCTACGTGAAAACGTTTTTTTAAAAAAAATTGTTTGTTACGCCAAAATAGTAAAATTTAGTTACGTTTCTATGTGGTCACTTTTTTGTTTTTTTTTACACCAAAAGTAGTTATTTGCAAAATAATTTGAGAAATAGTCGAAGAGAAGTCTTTCTATTTATAATAAAGCAAAAATTCACATTTAAAGAAGTATATTACAGAAAAAGTATATAAAAAACTTAATTTTAATAAAAAATCCCATGAACTTAAACAAAAGCTATTACTTATAGGTTATTTTTCAAAAAAAAAACCTAAAGTAACAAATAAATTCAAAAAAATACATTCAAGAATAAACCAAATAAAAATAATAACTAAACAGACCAATATAAACAAAAAGACAAAAGAACTAATTTTCATGCGGTAATGAAAAAAAAACTATTGTAGTTCAGGCATTCGCACAACGGGAGTTTGGCCCTTGCAGAGTGATGTTAAATCCTCGTATTTTTTCTTTGAAATCGGAATTCGCCCGGAGTTTAATTTTCTTAAGGGTACACTCGAGAGTACACTCCTGAGAGTACATTTCTCGTTATGACTGTATTTAAAAAATATATTCATTGGTTCTTCTTTTGTTACTATTAGTTCCATAATGTTTGTCCATTTAATTGGTCTATTTTTAATGCAACTTTCTCTAATGGCTAGAATTTTTAATTCTTTGGAATAAGATTTAAAATCCCAAAAATCAGTAAAACTCATTGGGCTTTTCAAGCTCATAAGGCTTTTTAGCTCTGGCGCATCTCATTACAGGGTAAAGTTGGGATGGTATATAAAGATCTCCTGAATGTTGTAAGGCATAGCTTATGGCACTATTAGCGCTATCACCCTCGTTCTGGCCGTGGTTAGTTTCGAAAAATTTTAAAGAAATCTCTTTAATATTTTTGTGTACTTCCAGAGAGTACAAAAGCATAGACGCTACTATTGAATTTTTATTTTGGCCATAACAACCATCAGAATATAGGTTAATTTTTTCTTTTCCCATTAAAGCATACTCTGATATTACTTTAAAAAGACAAGTTGCAATTTCAGCTGATCCACGGTTACTGTTTGTTTCATCCCACGTAAAACAAAAGCACTTTTTTGTTACAACGTTGTAAACCGTAAAGTTAAATACTGACAATCTAGATTTGTAAAGTATTACGCTTTCTTTGGAAATGGGAAGGTAGATAACCTGTTGAAGGTCAAATACAGCGCACACATCAGAAAGTTCTCGCACACATCGAAAGAGCATTTTGTTTATCATGGTCTTCTTTTCTCTTACTATTTTTTTTTCTAAAATATGTTTTTCATATTTTTCTTTTAAGGAATTTTTAGTTTCTTCATTTCCCTCTCTAAAATTGATACAAAGGGAACATTGGTCCTTTTTCGGCTTTAAAAATGATAAATTTTTTGTTTTAAAAACCTTTCGGAATGTAGAAAAACTTGAGATATTCTGATTTCCTTTTTTTGCCTGTTCTTCAGCAAACATTTTATACATTTTTCTAAGAGATAATTCTGGATGTAGATACATTCTATTGGAGCTTGATCTGCAAAAATGCGATTCAACTCGTGGGTATCTGTCAATGTGATTCTCTATATCTTTTATATTACTACTTTCTCTTTGTTTAATTTCTTCATTTCTTTGTCTTCCTCCTCTTTTTCCCCTTCCATAACACCCATTTTACTCAATTTTAGGAGGGTCGTACGAAGGGTGCGTTCGGAAATACCTAATGTATTTAAAAAAAATGCATACCCTAATTTTCTCATGGTTAACAGTTAAATAATAAGATCGTGAGTTTTCCCTACGTGAATTTTCCTCAGTTGTATGTCGTCTTTTTTAAAATCATTAACATGTCTTGTTAGAAATTCACGTTGCATTGTCAGATCTCCGAGACTTAAAAAATCTTGAAAAATTTGCTGTCTTATAATCACCAATTTGGCCACATTGTTTGCCCAATCTCTGACACTTTTCAGAATTGCAACGCTCTTTCGTCATTTTAGCAGGAACTTTTTTTTTAGTTGTAGTACTGATGTATTCTTTTCCAGAATTACGCAGCAATTTTGCTTGTTTTTGTTTATTAATTCTTTTCTTTTTACTGTTATTATCACTCTTTTTCGTTTTGGGGTACCTTCTACAGAAAACTCCTCCGGACTTTTTTCATTGTTACAACAATTTTGCGATTTTTCTATGTCTCCTTCCTTACCTAACTGTGACGCAACAAAAATTTCATGTTTCTGATTTGTTTTGTTGTATAGGGATTTAACACCTTTACCATGATATTTACATGTAGATACATCTTCCAAAAAGTGATCATAACAAAGTAGAAAATCACATAAATGACATGCAGCGAAAATTTCTTTTTTACAGCTGCGCACGTGACATATTCTAAAGGGAAGATCAGAGTCATAATTATCTGATGAAGATTTATAATCTGATTCTCGGAAGTCGTCAATATGTGAAGTTTCCTGTAATAAAAATATATAAAAAATTCTGGATGCTGTGCAAAATGTAAAAGGGAGTTTAGACGTTTATAATCGAAGTATTTTTTACACTTAAATGTGTTTTTTACGATGACAAAGTAACCCCGGGTTGTAAGAAAGTCTGTTTAAATTTACCAACCCTTAAACCACCGTTATTATGGTTGAACACATTTTTTTTAAGCTTATTGCCATGGTTATTATGATTTAACGGTGAATAAATATTTAACAAACATTCATACACCCCGCTCTAAAGCGTTTAAAAAAAAATTATAAACGTAATAATATATACATGCATTTTGATCGATAATATTTTTACCAGAATGTCCTTGTAGTTCTTTTTGCCCTTTTTCCATTTTTAGCCAAAAAGCAAATAATTTTGCAGCACTTTTAACACACCAGTAAACGGACAATAAATAGATAAATAACTATTTATAGGTAAATATTTGAAATTTAAATTAAAATAATTTTTTTATATATCCATTTATGTTTAATGTGACTTGCAGATACGCCACCGAACCAAATTTATTTAATGAGTTTTAATCTCACGTAGAGGCGTAAGTAAACATACGCCTGTACGTGAAAAATTAATTATATTAGTTTGCAGATAAGCCAAAAACTGATAATTAAATTTTAGCAAAATGGTTCCGCCTATACGTATAATAATATTTGAGGTGAGAGAACACCTTAAAATACATATTTTACTTTGCGCGAATCAAAATTTTTGATTTTGTCAGATACGCCACTACGTGCGGAGACCGACAATATGTTCTATAAGCATAGGAATTTTCTTGAATAATAAAATTATAATTTTTAACAAACGTCCATTTGGCCCAGTGTGAGTTCATTGTAATGAATATCCCCCAATGACGGAATAAAAGACACAGTATCCTCACAATCAAATATTAAAAAAATATATTTAATTTTTTTCCAAATATGGGGAGTGACATGTTTCGAGATGGTGAAGTTTCATCCTCCGCCCAAGCTAACAATGTCAACGAAAACAGTCAAATGAAGTAAAAAAGTTTATAAAAACAGTCAAAAAACACAAGTCTAGTAATTAAAATACAAGTAAAAATTACATGTATAGTTAAAAGTATTACAAATTGTTAAATTATTTTAAATTAAACAATAAAAAAAATAAGTTAGAGAAACTAAATAAATAACTTAACAATAGACAGCTTATAATTTCAAAAGAGAAAATAGAAAGATATGACTTTTATCTTAAATAAAATAAAATTTAATAATAAGATTGTAATGATACTGTGCCTTTTATTCCCTCATTGGAGGATATTCATTATAATTTTTATGCATTAAAGCAAGTGTTCCTTCCCATTCAAGTTTGGATAACTGATGTCATGTCCCTTCTACAAAAAACTCTTAATAAAACAAGAAATTGTCCACCATTCCGGTTTTTCCATTTACAACGCTTATTGTGAGATCTTTTGTTTATTGGACAAATAAAAGAAACACATTTTTAACACCTTAGAAATAGAATTAGAACTGTTATGTTAAATGCATTTTATTCAACTCTCCTATACTGTATAACGCAAGAAAACAAATAACAAAATACAATGGGAATTTTAATTTTACATTTAGATTTTAATTAAAATATTAAGCTTAAAGTTTAGTTCATTAATTTGAGAGTTAGATCTTTCATTTGATTTTCCAAAGGTGTCCTCAAACATACAATGCGTTCACGATTTATGGACATATATGAAAAATAGTTCATTATAAATATTTCTCATACTAAGTAAACAACATTTTTACGTATTTTGTAAAATTAGACTACTTTTTGTTCAGGGAATTGCACGTATTTAAAAGTCCCCTGTATACCAAGCAATCTACTTAAATGTTGACTAGTTGGATGTCCCTTTTCAAATACTTGGCCAATATCTCAAAATAGAAATATTAAGAAAAAAGACTAACGACGCCACTGAATTCTCTAATTTGTCAAACAACTGAGATACGAGGGGTGCATGAAATTGCAGCATTTTCAAAATCACCCTGTATCTTGGAAACTAAGGAGGCATTGCTAATTTTGTTCGTGGAGTCTTAAAGCTTCATTCAGAACCTTGAAATTAGTAGAATAAATTAGTGGCTCCAATTTTAATTAGCGTAGAAGTTTGTTCCTCTCAATGTAAGCATCCTGAGCGTCAAAATTAGTAGTAGTAATTTTTAATTAGTGGAAAAACTTTTAACTTTTGCTTCTAATTATACTTCAAAATTTGCGAGTAATATCATTTTGAACTTTGATTAGAAATGAAAATTTTATTGTTGTATAAAATAATTATTAGGTTTTCTCTATGGATACCACCGACTACCGCAAGCTGTTGCTAGGATATTCTATTAATTTTCATTGTATTTTTTAGACATTGTAAATGATCGTAAATCTTTTAAAGCTTCATTCAGAACCACGCAATTAGTGGAAGAAATTAGTGGTTTCAATTACACTTTATAGTTTTTAGTTTACGATCATTCACAATATTTAAAAAACACAATTAAAATTAATAGAATATCCTAGCAACAGCTTGTCTTAGTCAGTCGTATCCATAGAGAAAGCCGAATATTTAGCTTATAAAATAATCAACTTTTGATTTCTAACGACAATTTCTCTTGACTGAAGATAATCAAAGGCCAAAATGACATTTGTCGCAAATTTTGAAGTATAATTAGTGGAAAACTAATCAAAAGTTTGTAAAAAAAACTTTTTTACTAATTGGTAATATCTACCACTAATTTCGGCGTTCTGAATTCTTACATTGCAATTAAAGGAACAAATTTCTACGTTAATTGAAACCACTAATTTATTCCACTAATTGCGAGGTTCTGAATGAAGCTTAATTGAAAATGTCTACCACTAATTTTGACGGTCTGGTTGCTTACATTGAAATTAGAGGAACTACTACTGAACTTTCTATTGAAAAACTTGAAACCACTAATTTGGATAATGAGGAACTACTACTTAATTCTACGCTATCTGAAACCACTAATTTGTTCCACTAATTGAGAGGTTCTGAATGAAGCTTAATTGAAAATGTCTACCACTAATATTGACGTTCTGAATGCTTACTTAAAAATTAAAGAAACAAACTTCTACGCTAATTGAAACCACTAATTCATTCCACTAATTGCGAGGTTCTGAATGAAGCTTAAACGTTTAAAAAGTATAATTGTAACCACTAATTTATTCCACTAATGTCGAGGTTCCGAACGGGGCGTAAGTTTCACAACAAGGTAGCTCTGGATAGCGAAAACTGTAATGTTCTATCTTTAAAAAGCGAGATAACCCTACACTGCAAACAGAATAGGTCACCCGGTACAATGATCTACACGTTTCATTTCAGCATGCAAGATTAGTCAAAGTTAACTTAAAAGTTAATTACAGGATTAACATAAGTGGTTACTTATGTTAACAACTTCTTCAAGAATCTTACCTACCCATTTATCTTACCATGAATTACCTCAGTTATATAGGCACTAACTCACACTTAAATTTAAGCTTCGCATTTTATATGAAGTATTATCCCATTCGAATAAAAATAAAAGGATATTTCCAAAGCAATCGAATTCCAAGTCGGAAATGGAGTAAGGAAGGCAGAAAACATTATAAAGAAAGAGCCAGCGAGCACTATTTTATGATCTCGCCGAAGGGTTATTAACCATAAAATAAATTACTATTTATCTGGTTGAAATTTACGTCTCATTACATAATAAAAGTTTTTTATGGCTCGGCGAGCCGGCCGGGCCGATAAACGCGCTTTACGATAAATGCAGAAATTCGCTAGTTGCAGGTACTTCATTCCGTTTGCAGGATATATTACGGTGCTTTATTAATGTAAGTAATGGCAGTTTTAATGACTATGAATATGGTATTGGTTCCCCTAAATTTTATGTCCAAATTATGGTTCATTTTAGAGATGATCAAAAAATCACTAGATACCTGATATTTTCAGTGTGAAATCAAAATAGAACATTCACAATGATAACAATTTAAAAATAAATCGTGAATTAACATACATTATTTCATGTATTTGCCAAAACGAATTGCGTTCAATGTCCCATGATATAGTTGGCTATTCTGTTGTTGCTCATTTGGTTAGCAATAAATTTAAGAAATTCGAGTATTTAACAAACCAAAAATATTATTATTAATTTTTTGACAAAATTTAAAATCGTTTTCCATAAAGCTTCATTCAGGACCAAATGCAATTAGTGCAATAAATTATTGGTTTCAATTAGCGTAGAAAGTTAACTAGTAGTTTCTCTAATTTCAATGTAAGCATTCAGAAGTCAAAATTAGTGGTAGACATTTTCAATTAAGCTTCGTTCAGAACCCCGCAATTAGTGGAACAAATTAGTGGTTTCAATTTGCGTAGAAAGTTAAGTAGTAGTTTCTCTAATTTCAATGTAAGCATTCAGAACGTCAAAATTGTTGGTAGACATTTTCAATTAAGCTTCATTCAGAACCTCGCAATTAGTGGAATAAATTAGTGGTTTCAATTAGCGTAGAAGTTTGTTCCTTTAATTGCAATGCAAGCATTCAGAACGTCAAAATTAGTGGTAGACATTTTCAATTAGTAGAAAAAGTTATCAATCTTTTAACTTTTCCACTAATTATACTTCAAAATTTGCGAGAAAGGTCATTTTGGCTTTTGAGTATCTTCCGTCAAGAGAAATTGTGGTTAGAACTCAAAAGGTGATTGTTTTATAAGCTAAATATTAGAGTTTCTCTACGGATACAAGGGACTACCGCAAGCTGTTGCTAGGATATTTTATTAATTTTAATTGTGGTTTTTAGACATTTTGAATGATCGTAAACTAAAAAGTATAAATGTTATTGAAACTAGCAGAGGCAGCTTAGTAAAGTGACATTTAATCTGAATGTTGTCTAATTTAATTATTGAATAAGTGAAGAAAGATATATAGATAGAAAATATATTAGGTTATGTTACGTGCTCCTAATAAATTTTGATAATAAAACGTATACTAAGGGGTCATAAGTGCTGGTTGAATGCTGTAAAGGTAAGTGGATATATTACAGAACAATAAGAAGAGAAAGACGAAGGGGTCTTCTTAAGAATTTTATTCCAAAAAAAATTGTTAAGAAGGTGTCAGATATACAATAAAATACATTTTGAAATTAATAGTAAGAAGGTCAATATATTTTTATAAATTTAATGGGCAAATTAAAACTTTATATGCTTTAACATATTGCTCCATCTTCGTTTTCTCCTTGTTAGCAGTATTTTGAACTGTACGTTTCTGACATTTAATAAATAATTAAACGTTGCTCAAAAGTGCGATTCTGTATTAATTAAAAATTACTACGCCAATTACATTGGATTTCTAACCATTTTTTGAAGGCCGGGATTAAAATGAGCCGTGATTATACTGGGTGCGTCTTAAAAGTGGCTCACCCCTTATCTTTTTTATTTTTTCAGATAAAAAAAACGAGATTGGGTATTGTCAAGGTGTATTACTGGTTGCATAACTGCATACTGCTAAAAAATCGCAACGTGCCTTGAGGAACCTGGCGCATTCGCCAGAAAGTAAAGAAAATTATAGAATTCTTTAGAAAAATCTAGAAACAACCGCCAGGGGGTATATAAGGCCCGCGCTTTGACAGTTGGACAAGTTTAAAGTTTGAAGTTTGAAGTCTGAAGATAGTCTGAAGTTTGAAAATACCGCGAAATACCGTTAGAGTAATAGTAGTTGCATAAGTTGTGTTGTAAATAGTATAAGTTGTGTGTACAGAGGAAACAAATAAATCTGTTAAGTATTTTATCGTGAGTTTAAATAGTGGACCCACGGAACTGTAACAATTGGTGTCGGAAGTGCAGTGATTCAAGAGGATTTTAAGAAGAAATTAAGTGGATTGGAAGATTTTTAGACCGAATTAGAGTGTTTTTATGGTTGGTACAAGGGAGCAAGCGAAGAAAATGGAGGAAGTAAGCAAATTATTGGGCGATTTTATGGAGAATATGAGAAGAGAAAAGGCAGAAGAACAAGAGAGGCTGCGAAAAGAAAAAGCAGAAGATCAAGAAAGACTCCGTAAAGAACGAGAAGAAGAGCGAGCCCGATTAGAAAGAGAAAAGGAAGAGGAAAAACTACGACGTCAACAAGAACAGGACCGGCTTGACAAAATTTTTGAAGATTTGAAAATTCAACGACAACAAGAAAAACAAGAAGAACAAGAAAGACTACGTAAAGATAAGGAAGAGGAAAAATTACAACGACAACAAGAAAAACAAGAAGAACAGGACCGGCTTGAGAAAATTTTAGGCAATTTAGAAATCCGTCAGAAGAATGAATGGAGGGAAATTTTAGAAGATATAGAGACGCACCGCCAGAAAGAAAGACAAGAAGATCAAAACCGTCTTAAGAAGAACTTTGAAGAACTAGAAAGAAGACAAGAAATCCACCTTCAAGAAGCCGTAGAAGATCTGGAGGAGCGCCTTCAGCAGAAAATGGAAAAATTAGAGATGGACCTACAGAAGACCAAGATACAAGTAAGGACACCTGGCGTTTCTGGAACTGCGAACCTCAAGGCACCGCCCTACGATGGACAAACGACCTGGACGATGTACCACCGCCAGTTTGAAGCAGCAGCCGCTGCCAACGGATGGACCGACCAGGAGAAAGCAGCGGCACTTGTCATCGCGCTGCGCGGCCTGCCCTGGAACTGCT
Source organism: Sitophilus oryzae (assembly GCF_002938485.1). Classification (NCBI taxonomy): domain Eukaryota; kingdom Metazoa; phylum Arthropoda; class Insecta; order Coleoptera; family Curculionidae; genus Sitophilus; species Sitophilus oryzae. Next base: position 245,619 of record NW_022147449.1, on the reverse strand, counting down.
GCAAACTATTCCTGCAGCCCAACAGCAGGAATACGAAACCTTGGTTGCTGCATTGGACAGAAGATATGGCGATCAACATCGACGTCAACTTTACCAGGCCTAGATCAAGACACGCCTGCAGAGGTCTGGAGAGAGTCGGCAAGAATTTGAAGCAGACTTACGTCGGCTGGTACACTTGGCATACCCAGAAGCACCGGAAGGGTTTAGAGAGGAACTCGCGGCCCAGTGCTTTATCAGTGGATTGAAGGACAGCGAATTACAGAGGGCGCTGCAAATATCCCGATTTTCTACCAGCAGCGAAGCACTGGTCAGGGCGCTGGAAATCGAAGCTGCCTTTAGCGCCATCCCTAGACCGAAGATAAGAACGGTAACGGTCGAGGAACAGCCCGGAAGTTCTCACATACGTTTGGAGGAGATGTTTAGTAAACTATGTGAGTTACTAGTGAACAAGAGTAGCAACAACACCCAGACAGAGAGCCATAGAAGATCACAGGACATAAGGTGCTATAGATGTGGCAGGAATGGCCACATCAAACGGGATTGCCACGTTCAAATGCGATCCCGTTCACCATCCAGAGAACGTAGGCACCAGGAAAACTAAAATCAGTCAATACTAAGGGGCGAGTATTGACTGGGGAGAACAGAGCCCCCAGGATTTTTTCCATTAGAAGTCTAGGAAGAACCGCTGACAGTTTGGTGATCGACGGGAAAGTCAATGGAAAGGGAATCCGAATGACAGTGGACACTGGCGCTATGGTTTCGTTGGTGCGGGCTAACTCAGTGCAAGGATTGAAGCTGGTGCCTCTGAGAAGAAGAGTGTGTTTACGTACAGTTACGGGGGAAATGGCCGTTGTACGGAGAGGCTATCGTCGAACTGAAGTTAGGAAATTTGAAGTTCCAGCATAGCGTTTTAGTGGCAGATATTGAAGATGACTTCATCTTGGGCATGGATGTGATTCGTCAACATGGATTTTCGTTCATCACCAAAGAAATATCCTAAATATCGGAAACGAAGAGTTCATGTTATCTCCAGACGAGGGACCAGGAAGGATGGATGTAAGATCAGCGGAAACTGTGGTGATACCTGGTAATACCGAGAAGATCGTATTCGGTAAAGTGGAGAAAATCGCTGGGTGCTGTGTTGGACTGGTACAAAGTGTCGACAAGAAACAAGATAGGTACTTGGTGGGAAAATCATTGGTGAACACCGACAAGAATATACCGATCAGAATTGCGAATGTTTTTGTGTCAAGATCATCAATGAATTGTGTCAAGATCCAAAAAGGTGACAAGATAGCCATCTGCGAACCTGTAAGAAGTGTCACCCGATGTGATGAAGTGTCGTCAGCTGTTACACAAAAGGCATCCCAAGAACACTAAAACATCTAAAACAGCCATGGGATCACCTAACATCTGAGGAGAAACAGTTGTAATAAGCAGTTCCTGCGAAAGCATGGCAGTATTTTTGAGAAAAATAACAGTGGAAGAACGGATTTTGTGAAGCACCGAATTAATACTGGTCATGCCCAACCGATTCGACAACGTCCTAGAAGGGTTCCCCTTTCCAAACAACAAGAAATGGAGACAATGGTAGATAAGATGTTAGAAGATGGAGTTATCGAAGTATCATCAAGTCCATGGTCATCTCCTGTTGTTTTGGTGACGAAGAAAGATGGTAGTACACGATTCTGCGTGGACTATCGGAAGCTCAATGACGTCACTAAGAAGGACAGCTACCCACTGCCACGTATAGACGACACGTTAACCACACTGGCAGGTTCGTGCTGGTTCTCCACTCTCGACTTAAAGAGTGGATACTGGCAAGTTGGGGCCTGGACGAGGAAGACAAAGAAAAGGCGGTTTTTTCTACAGGAAACGGACTATACCAATTCAAGGTCATGCCGTTTGGGTTATGCAATGCTCCAGCCACTTTCGAACGTCTCATGGAGGTGGTGTTAAGAGGATTAACTTGGAAAACGTGCTTGGTTTACCTCGACGATGTATTGGTTATGGGAAGAACTTTTGAAGAGCATTTGCGAAATTTAGAAGATGTCTTCGGCCGCATACGGAATGCTCACCTGTACTTGAACCCGAAGAAGTGTAGTTTATTCCAGCGACAAGTGGAATTCTTGGGTCATGTAGTCTCAGCAGACGGAATTTACACCGACCAGAAGAAAATCGCTGCAATCAAGGATTGGCCTAAACCTCGCGACAAACATGAACTTAGAAGTTTTCTGGGTTTATGCACATATTACAGAAGATTTGTCAAGGGATTTGCCAACATAGCTGCACCTTTACATAAACTTACAGGTGATGAAGTCGGCTACGAATGGAACACCGATTGTGATGTAGCCTTTGAAAGACTTAAAGCGGCTTTATGTTCAAGTCCTATTTTAGCCTACCCACAACAACAAGGAAGGTATATCCTGGATACCGACGCCAGCAACATCGGCATCGGTGCAGTGCTATCACAAGTGCAAGATGGCGAAGAACGAGTGATAGAATATTACAGTCGAGTTCTATCCAAACCAGAAAGGAATTACTGCGTTACCCGGAAGGAGCTGCTAGCAATTGTAAAGGCAGTTGATCATTTCATAAATATCTGTACGGCCAAGAATTTTTAATTAGGACAGATCATGCGGCTCTCAAGTGGCTTATGGAGATGAAACAACCTGAAGGTCAAATAGCACGATGGCTCGAGAAGCTCCAACAGTATCACTTTACCATCCAACATCGTGCTGGAAAAATGCATGGTAACGCAGACGGTTTATCCAGAAGACCCTGTCAAACCGATTGTAAGCACTGCTGTAAAACGGAACAACGTGAAGGCACTGTCATGATAAGGAGTTTTAAACTTGGAACCGATGAACAGTGGACGACGACACAATTGAGGAAAGATCAAATGGAAGATCCAGACATCGGAGCAATACTACGGCTCAAGGAAGGTAACGGCGAGAGACCACCGTGGCAGGATATTGCGGACAGAGGGCTCGTTTTCAAAGCTCTCTGGGCTCAGTGGAATTCACTGGTTATTGAGAATGGATTGTTAAAGCGCACGTGGGAAAGTGCGGATGGCAGGACAGTAACAACTCAGTTACTGGTACCAAGAAAGAAAGTTACCCAGGTATTGGAAGAAATTCATGGTGGTAAAACTGGAGCCCATCTTGGGGTAAACTAGACCCTGAGCAAGCTGAGAGACCGTTTTTACTGTGTGGATTATTGTGAAGATGTTAAGAAATGGTGTCAACGTTGTAAGATTTGCGCAGCTAGACAAGGACCAAGTACTCGATCTGGAGGAAAAATGGAACAAGATAACGTTGGACTGTCGTTCGAAAGAATCGTTAGGAAGGAAAGATTACTGGACGTTCATAAGCACGTTAGAAATAAGATTGCGCTAGCCAGTGACCGGATGAAAGCTCGTTACGACCTCAGAACTAATTCTACGGGATTTCAACAGAATGATAGGGTATACCCACAGCGCAAGAAAGGAAGATTTCCAAAGTTAACTCCAGCATGGGAAGGTCCTTATACAGGCCCGCGAGGATAAATGATATTTGTGTACCGGATTCAACGCAGCCCTAGAAGTAAGATGAAAGTAGTTCATCTGGATCGATTGAAGAGATACCAGATAGGAAACCTTGATCGACGATCAAATTTTGAGAAGGGGCAATGTCAAGGTGTATTACTGGTTGCTTAACTGCATACTGCTAAAAATCGCAACGTGCCTTGAGGAACCTGGCGCATTCGCCAGAAAGTAAAGAAAAATTATAGAATTCTTTAGAAAAAAAATCTTAGAAACAACCGCCAGGGGGGGTACATAAGGCCCGCGCTTTGACAGTTGGACAAGTTTAAAGTTTGAAGTTTGAAGTCTGAAGATAGTCTGAAGTTTGAAAATACCGCGAAATACCGTTAGAGTAATAGTAGTTGCATAAGTTGTGTTGTAAATAGTATAAGTTGTGTGTACAGAGTGAAACAAATAAATTCGTTAAGTATTTTATCGTGAGTTTAAATAGTGGACCCACGGAATCCGTAACAGTATGTTCGTATATGACATAAATTAGGATTGATTGACGTATTCTATATTCTATCCTTTTCGGCCACTTCCTGTTTTATCGGAAATGACTACAACTTTTGATTTTTAAATGGCACCTTCGGTATTTTTTACTTTATTCGATAGAAAAATGACACTCTGAATTGAATGACATAATATATGTCAACTTTTGACATTTTTGCTTAAAACAAAATTGTATTCTTTTAAATTTCAATCTAGGGTGCCATGTCTATGTTAAAACACTAATTTTTAACCTTAGCCTTGGAAAAATAGATTTGATCGTCTAATGTTCTTAGTGTGTCTTGTCCTGGCCGCTTAAAAGATGACCAAATCGTATTTTTTAATCATATCTCAATTTTTTTCAAATGGAACGAGGGGGGCTCATTAGCTTATTTAGAAAAAGCATTTTTTACGAATAATTTGGTACCACACACTTGGTATTTCGAGTCAAATTGTCGTTATGAATCGTATGTTGCAATTTCAAATAAATAATAATGTCATTTTCTATCGAATAAAGTAACAAAATACCCAGGGTGCAGGTTAAAAATCAAAAGTTGTAGTTATTTCCAGTAAAACAGAAAGTGACCGAAAACAATTGAATACGTCAATCAATACTAATTTATGTCATATACCAACATACCATATCTAGATTTTTTATCTGAGAAAATAAAAAAGTTATAGGGGTGAGATTTGAGAGAGGACTTTTGAGACGCACCCGGTATAAGTATTCCTTTTCCATGTTGAAATATTAATTTTAACATTGAAAAACATGTTGATTTTACAAATAATAACAAAGTCAAAAATTGAAGATTTTCAACATAAAGAAGAGCCAAAAAAATTGACATAATTTTATCATCATTTATTAATTTTATCATCATTTCATCATATTTATAATCAGTACCAATCACTAGTAAGTGGTAGAATAGCTTACAGCTAAACTTCGCCCACAAATTGTAACTATCTTTTTTTTTTATAGTACAATAAAGACGATTTATTATTATTAATCACTAATCCTCTAACACAGTATTGACCGCTCCTTTCAATCGTTATTGATTGCTCTGTACTAAGAAATAGAATACGCACCTAAACCATTCGATATGTATATCTCCCGAGGCATCCAAGTGGCACTTGAGCACCACTCCACCTCCAAGTCGAATTTCCTCGGGTTTGGCCGGTTCCTGCAATATAACTTCGGGCTCTTCAATAACTGAAACAATAAAAAAACAAATTTATTTAATATATTCATTTTAAATGTATTATTAGTATTAGCTGAATAATAAAACTCAAAGATGGATAAGTAGCATGCTTATCTATACTAAAGTATAAAATCCTTAAGCGACTGACTCACTGATTAATCACGATCCTGCTCAAACCACTCAACGTAGGAAGCTCAATTTTGGCATACAGATTGATTCTAGGGTGTAGAAGTTCGATATTCTTTTCGGTATTTTTCGAAATTTCAGTTCCAAGGAGGTGAAACCACCCCTCAAATATTACAATATTTTTTATTTAAAAAACGGTCAAGTTTTCGAAAAAACGCTTAAACACGTATATTTTATTTTGTTTTTTTACATATTTTAAGATTTTTTAAAAATGTATACTATACTGTAATGTGTTTCGGAAAATCTGGTCATTGTTAATCACGATCCTGCTTAAAGCGCTTGACGTAAAAAGCCGATTTTTGGAAAACGGATTGACTTTAGGGTGTAGAGGTTAGATAAGAAGGGATTTTTCGAAACTGGAATTTTAAGGGGGTGAAACCACCCCTCAAATATTAGAATATTTTTTATTTAAACACCGGTGAGTTTTTCGGAAAAACTCTTAAACACGTATATATTTTATTTTGTTGTTTTACATAATTTAAGATTTTTTAAAAATTCATACAGGGTGTTTCATAAAATATGACCATTGAGTAATCACGATTCTGCTTAAACTGCTTGACGTTTAAAGCTGACTTTTGGCAAACGGATTGACTGTGGGGTGTAGAGGTTCGATAAGGAGGGGTTTCTCGAATCTCAAATTCTAAGAGAGTCTAGTCTTTCGGGAAAACGCTTGGACACGCATAATTTATGTTGTTTTTTTACATATTTTGAAATTTTTTAAAAAATCATACAGGGTGTTCCAAAAACTTGGGTAATTGATTAACCACGATTCTGCTTAAACTGCTAGACGTAAAAACCTTATTCTTGGCAAACGGATTTTTCGAAAGTCAAATTCCAACGAGATGAAGCTACCCCTCAAATATTACCAAGTTATATAATAATATCGCCATATAGTTTTTTCTCATGCTGACATAAATGTGAGAAAATTTTATCCAGTTTGTATGTTAATGGAAATTCTTGCTTTGCTTTATCATGACCATTACAAATGATTAATTCGACGCGAACGAAGTCGCGGGTACACGCTAGTTTATAATATAAAATAAAAGGTATGAACATTTAGTTTTCTCTCACCCTGCATGTAACGTAGTTGTATAATTAGTTAATAGAGCAATCAATCAACAATTTGCGATTTTACAATTTTGATGCAGTAGAAAATAGCAATTTAACACTTGGAAATAATTAACACTCAAAAATATTTTGAAAACTGTTGGATTTAGGTAACGACAATTTTAACAATGCTGCTTTTTACACTACTACAACAATATCTAGATCGGAGACTTTTTGCACATCATTGTTTCACAACGAGATCTATCGACTAAAAATATTTTCAATATGGCGGCACTTCCGGAAATACCGGAAGATGACAGCAACTTTCTTATTTTAAATGGGTACCCAATCTTCCGTGTGCTAATCGTTAAATCCTTCTTCAGGCAAGGACCCTAAATCAGAATTTTTTGCGCATCTGCCCGTGGGACAATTTATGGCCAATACCTATGGTACGATAATGTTACCATGTTGTCATGATAATGTTACAACTCAACAAGTCGTTGATTTGTTCTCTTATCGAGGTCTATAAACATTTACTATCTAATATGGAACTATAAAAATCGCGTATATATGAACAGCGTAAAATTAGTTTCTGGTGTCAAAAATGCAAATGCGTATAAGAGAACCCCCTTATCAATATGTCGCGTAAAACGAGGGACTCCTAACCTACCGTATGTTCCACTTATTGCAAATATTTTTAATAGAGAGTTTCTCTAGAAAACATTGTTGTGCAAAAAAGCTGTGATCTAGATATGTTAATTCCCTAGAAACTTCTAAAGCAATATGAGCCAGAGATATACAAAATTTGTAACATCAACACTGTAAAGGTAGTATCGATCCAGGATTCAGCATTCGCAAATACCACAGACAAAATTCCAGTTCGACTCGATTTGCATACGTTTTTTGGCGCTATCGACCACACACATCCGCACAAAATACATCATGGTATTGTGAAACCGGGAAAGACTGATACGCCTAATATATCTCCGGTTTGCGTGGCATTGGCATTCGCCTGTATTACGGCTTGTGCCATTCGGAATTTTAAGGGACCCGGTGCCACAGTTAAAAAAGAGATCCTGAACGTTACCGGAATAATTTATAAGGGGGTGAAAAAAACAGGAATAACTCAAATATAGCAGTAAATTCGCTAGAAAAGATTGACATAGTTCATCTTAATCTTGTCGTACTACAGTGACGGTTCCTCAGTAAGTGCACATGTGCACGTGAACCCCCAAATTTAATGCCTCTTCGTGAGAATGAAACTGATTTTAACTTTAAAATGCTTTCATTAATTCTATTTATTCCAATAACTATTTATTAGTATTTAGCATTATAAACTTCACAATAATTATAAACAAAATCTTCGTCGAATTTCTTATCTGGCCATCTATTACTTTCTAAACAAACTCTTTGGTACACTCACACGGACGACTTTACAGCGACTTTTGAATCACAAAAATGTGGTTGCCTCTGAAGAGGAACGATTTTAAATGGAAATCCGGTGAAGCGCTCACACGGGCGACAAACGTGCGTGGTCGATACCGTCCACAGAATTGTCACCGGCCAGTAGGGAATTCAACTCACACGGGCGTTTTTCCGACGACGCGACAACGACAATACAACCTGACCAGATGCTGACCATCAGGCCGACTTTTATTATAGTAAATTATATTATAGTATCTTATCTATGAGGCCGACTCCAGTCATACCTTTGTATCACCATCGAATGTATTTTGTATTACTCATTCTAAAGTACCTATAATTAAAGGATTTTTCATCATACATTCTTAACACCGGATAAAGTTTTTGGAACTGGCTTTCATATTTATGTTCTATGATTCGATGACAGCAGTGCTTCTTCAAAATTCATTTTTGACTGAATCAAAAATTTAGTTATGGTTCGGGTGTCGTCCATCAACTCACACGTACTACTCCTCGACGACATTTTTGTCGCGCAGTTGTGGTTATAACGTCGTCGATACCTGCGGCAGCTTTGGAAACCACTGTTTTGTCGTTGGAAAGTGGTCCGTGTGAGCTTAAACGCTGTATGCTGAATACGCGTAATGGGCCAATTCCACATGCGTTGTCATTTTTCATCAGATATAAGATTTATTATTCCGCGTTGCCTGAACGCATCGTTTACTACGCATCGGAATATTAGATCTAATTCGTTAAACATTTGTCTTCCACACCCTTTGTTCCCCGTGACACTCCACTCCGATGTTCGATGTTAGTGATGAGCGAGACTGGTCTTGGTCTTGAATAAAGAGCAAGACCTATTGAAGCTCTTGAATAGAAAGCATTTGATCCGCAAGACCAAAACCAAGACCGACAAGGCAAGACATTGCAAGACTTCTGCTAGACCAAGATTGGTCTTTGGGATCAATCACTTGGTCGTCTGACCAAACATGCAAGATCCTGCATTATTTTTCACGTTTATATGATATAAGAAAATACTTATTTGTTCAAAATTAGTATTTTAATTTATTACAAATACTGTTTCTCCGTCTAATGCATAAAATTTTAAAGAAGAAAATGCCCTGATTTAATATAATATATTGAAAAATAAAAAAAAATCAGAAAAATATTCTAATAATTTCGTTCTTTAAAGCCTTCCTTGCATCATTCTATACAGAAAGTACCTTTAGTAAAATCAATTAAAAAAATGCACCCAGACCAAGACTACTTAATAACTGCAAGAACAAGACCAAGGGGTCTTGGGGTCTTGGTTTTGCATTTTCTCATCACTATTCGATGTATTAAGCTGGCTCAAGTGCATATATAATCTGTGCACTTGCAACTCGTGATTGGTTAGGTTTGTAGTAATTTATATTAGTTATATAGTAGGTATTAGTTTGTAGTAATTGTCAGCGTCGGACAATGCCAAACCTTGTATTCAAACCTTGTATTGTTATATTATTGTCGTCAAACCTTGTATTCTCGGAACAGCATTAGACACACTCATCGCTAAGCCAAAGTCGACTAAGTCGACTACTACATAATTTATGAATAGTCTTTGCTTTAAATAATATTTGAAATAATAAAACTGGCATAATAAGGTAATTTTTAAATAATAAATCTCCTAGAAATGAACTATTGACCACAATGAAGTAATTTTAGAAATATACCGGGTGCGTCTCAAAAGTGGCGCACCTCTATTACTTTTCTATTTTTTCAGATAAAAAAACGAAATTTGGTATGTAAATATGACATAAATTATTGACGTATTCAATTGTTTTTTTTTCACTTCCTGTGTCACCGGAAATGACTACAACTTTTGATTTTTAAATGACCCTCTCGGTATTTTTTACTTTATTCCATAGAAAAGGACACTCTGAATAGAATTACATATCACATTAATATACTATAATAATACAATTGTAACATATTGTCCATAACGATAATTTGACTCGAAATACCACGTGTGTGGTTCCAAATTATTCGTAAAAAAATGCTTTTTCCAAATATGCTAATGAGCCACCCTTGTTCTATTTGAAAAACTTGAGATATGATTAAAAATACGATTGGGACATCTTTTAACAGGCCAGGACAAGACACGAAAAACATTAGACGATCAAATCTATTTTTCCAAGGCTCCTTGATTAAAAATTAGTGTTTTTAACATAGAGATGGCACTCTAGATTGAAATTTAAAATACGAGTTTTTATTATGCTTAGGCTCCTTGATTAAAAATTATTGTTTTTAATAAAGCCACGGCACTCCAGATTGAAATTTAAAATACAATATTTTTTTAAGCCAAAATGTCAAAAGTTGACATATAATATGTCATTCTATTCAGAGTGTTATTGTCTATGAAATAAAGTAAAAATATACGGAGAGTGCCATTTAAAAATCAAAAATTGTAGTCATTTCCGGTGAAACAGGAAGTGACCAAAAACAATTCAATACATCAATCAATCTTAATTTATGTCATATAATAACATACCAAATCTCGTTTTTTATCTGAAAAAATAAAAAAGTTATAGGGGTGAGCCAATTTTGAGACCGCATCCCGTAGAGTAACAAATTAAGCAGAATTAAAAATACAAATTTTTAAAAACATCTGAAAGATATTGAATGTGTTTCATAATTTCATTGGATATGAGAGCCACTTTGTACAAATGGGTAATTCTAAAAATTTCGAAAGCAACTTCTAATAGATTTATAACACATAATAAATAACTATGTATTAATGACACAAATTATGTTTAATTAAAACTTTTTAAGTATCTTAAAAGAAATAAACAATTTATGTCCTTTTGAAATTTAATTCATATCTTAAGATCTTACGATTTGAATATGTCAAACAAAAACGTTGTTTAATGTTAAATTAATTTATTAAGAATTCCATACAAAGCGTTTGATCTTTATAGCAGCCAGTGAAACAAGAGCATTTACCCTTTGAGCTTGCGGTTTTGAATTTCTACTTGTAAAGTTAATGTGGCGGAAACACAAAGTGAGCATTATAGCATTGAGAACATAACATAAATCTTAATTGTTTAAAGCAGATGTAACCTATAAAATTACATGGTTAAGAAGCAAATCCAAATTAATAAAATATGGATTCACTTTTGGATACCATAATAGACAGCTTTATTTAAAAAAATATTAAATAACTCTTTAGTTGTTAGAAATAATACTAATAAGTAACTGGAATTTGATATCTATAGAAACAATACCACTGCACACAGATGAATGAATCTTATTATTGTGTTCAACATAAGATGGCTAGTTTAAATTTATTACGTTTTCCACTTACCAGCGAAAGATATGAAATAGAAAGAAATTACATTAGGAATTTATAGCTGAGTGTAATGGATGAAGTTCCTTCATTAGTTAATAAATTAATTAGGATACCTAGGTATAAGTTTAGGATTTCTGCGCACTATATTTTTCAAGTAGAAAAAGACACATACGTCGAATTATGTTTAAATGCCATTTGATAGAGAAATTACTCAAAGGACTCTTGGTCTAAAAAGATTTTTTAAGAATATCAGTCATAAACCTGTGTATTGGACTAGTAATCAATTCCAGCAACACTATTTGGTTAATCCTAAAGTCAAAACATCTCCACTGGAAAGGTAGTGTATTTATGAAATTTCATGTAAAATTGTAATCAGAAATATGTCGGGCAAACTAGAAGATCAATAATAGCTAGATTGAAAGAGCATATGCATATGCATCAATCCTGATATGCTAGAGCAGATAAATCTAGTGTTCCTCAGCATATTTTTAATAAAAATCATGTACAGATGTATATCAATAATCTGTATCTCAATAATTTAAAATTAATGAAACATGTTGCAAATTACAGGCAATTAGATGCTTATGAGAGCATCAAAATAAATAAATGTAGTAAGACAATATGAACAAAGATAATGGTCCCATTCCTTCTAGTTCTCTGTTGCTGTTTTTGTCATACTTGATAGCAATACCAATCGAATGCCTATATAAACGCTCAATTGTAAACAATAGTTTAGTTTAAATTTCAAATCATCTGCTGATGATGTTAACATGGTCAGCGAAACGCTCGTCCAATGTTAAAAGTAAAGTGTTTTGGTTTACTATCATGAATTAGTAGTCAATGTATAAGTATTTCTAAAAAGATATGAAATTTTCTAATTGATATTTCTAGTGTAGTGCACTGTATAATTTATCATTCTGTTAAGTAGATAAAAACACTCTTCAAAATTTTTTATGCTCGTTTTTTATTCGACCTAGACAGTAGTTCTCCACATAAATAGCCCTTTTCCATTTTATAAATATAAATAAAATGCCAAAATACGAAAAAGACAAATACGAAGCAAAAATAAAATAAAAACATGTTTCTACGTTTCATTGAAATCTTTTAAGCGTAATAAATCTAATGAATGGCCGCTTACTAATTATTCGAAAAGCCATTTAATTTGTTTTGGTAACGGAAAATATAATAAAAAGGAAAAAAGGGGATATAAAAGAAAAGTAATTTCTCAAAGCCGACTAATTAGAAAGTTGAAGGAAATTAATTAGTGCGAAAAAGAGTAAATATTTCGCTTTTTCTCTTTTGGAGGCTTTAAGTGGTGGAATCAGATTGTTTTTTTGAAAACCGCCTTTTTTGAGACTGCCGAAGAAAATAATATCACTAGTAATACCACGAGAGTTACAAAAATAATCCAGTCGAAGACCAGGGATAAATTTCTAAGAGTATGAAAAAAATTCCTGATTTAATTTTTATAAATGGACTAGCGTGTACCCGCGACTTCGTTCGCGTCGAATTAATCATTTGTAATGGTGATGATAAAGCAAAGCAAGAATTTCCATTAACATACAAACTGGATAAAATTTTCTCACATTTATGTCAGCATGAGAAAAAACAATATGGCGATATTATTATATTTTGGCAGTTTAAGCAGAATCGTGGTTAATCAATTACCCAACTTTGTGGAACACCCTGTATGATTTAAAAAAAAAAAATCAAAATATGTAAAAAAACAAAATAAATTATGCGTGTCCAAGCGTTTTCCCGAAAGACTAACCGTTTTTTAAATAACAAATATTGTAATATTTGAGGGACGTTTTCACCCTCTTGGAATTTGATATTCGAGAAACCCCTCCTTATCGAACCTCTACATCCCACAGTCAATCCGTTTGCCAAAAATCAGCTTTAAACGTTAAGCAGTTTAAGCAGAATCGTGATTAATCAATGGTCATATTTTATGTATGTATAAATTTTTAAAAAATCTTAAAATATGTAAAGCAACAAAATAAAATATAAATGTTTAAAAGTTTTTCAGAAAAACTCACCGGTTTTAAATAAAAAAATATTCTAATATTTAAGGGATAGTTTCACCCCCTTAGAATTCGAGTTTCGAAAAATCCCTTCTTATCGAACCTCTACACCCTAAAGTCAACCCGTTTTCGAAAAATCAGCTTTTAACGTCAAGCGCATTAAGCAAGATCGTGATTAATCAATGACCAGATTTTTCGAAAAACCCAGTATACATTTTTAAAAAATCTTAAAATACGTAAAAAAACAAAATAAAACATACGTGTTTAAGGTTTTTTTCGGAAACTTGACCGTTTTTTAAATAAAAAATATTGTAATATTTGAGGGGTGGTTTCACCCCCTTGGAACTGGAATTTCGAAAAATCTCTTTTTATCGAACCTCTACACCCTGTATTGATTGCTATGATAATTCAGTTGCCATGTGGTAACTAACTAAAACGTAAGTTACGTTTTAAAGCTGTCAGTTTTGCATGTGGTTTTGCAGAATCAAATACACTTCGACGCTGCGTGCGTCACCCTTGGACACCACTTGGATCATATTAATCGATTTTAAATCAGTTGGTATGAACCAAACAGCGTCAAAATGAAACGTGCGCAGCGTCCAAGTTTATTTGTTCCAAGTATGTACACTTTGACCGTGTCAAAATATAAATAATTATCTTTTTTACAGTGTGTTGTAGAGATAGTTTTATGGAATGTGATTGCTGAGCAGTCGCAAGAACATTTTTAAAAGGTACAAACGCAAATTCAGTCCCTATCAAAAAATAATTATTCTGTTAAAATATGTCGAAAAGTTACCACTATGATTCTGTGTTGGTTAACCACACTAAAGAAGAAAAAAATCAGATGAAATACTACATGCATTGTCATGGTGATCTGTCGAAATAAACCATTTTGATTGGTAAAAAAGTACTGGTGTGAAATTTTCGCTTCAACACATGGATATGAATGGAATGTCTAAAAACGAATACGTGTCGAAATAAAATTCTATAGGTCACAAAATCCCGCTAGAGAATCCCATCTGTGCAAATCCAACGAGTACTTCACTTGTTTTTTACACTATCCACCTAACAAGTACCAAATTTACTAGCTTCTGGTATGTAGGCTCTTAATAAAGTCTGAAATTCCATAAGGCAACAAAACCGCTAACACGCGTGTTGTACGTCCAAGCTTAAGGATCTGTATGTGTACGTATGTATAAGTACGTTATATACAGGATGTCCTAAATTCGAGGGTGATCACTGGAAATCTCGTAAACTATACCGATAGTTTTTTTTGTTGTTTGGAAATTTTATGTCCCACTTTTTTTTTAAATATGGACATGGCTTTTCATTTTATTTCTTGGAAACTTATGACCTCCCAAATATATTAATATTTTTAATAAAGAAAATTCCCAGAGGAAATAATGAACTTAGAATTAATTAAATATGACTTTTCTTCTTCTTCTTTTTTTTTCTTTCTTCTTTCTTTTATTCTTGATCTTAATAAGTTTACAGATCGAAAATAATAACCAATCTGAATCTGCTTAAATATGAAAGCTACAAAGCTACTAGCTTACAAAATCTGTATGTGACTTAAATGACAGTAAATGCCGCTATCGGTTGTTAAACTAAACGTCTCGCAAATGGGGACATGACAAAGTTTCCAGACGGTTACCCATCCATCCACTTGCAACATCTAACGTCGCTTAACTTCGATGATCTATCGGAAACCCGTGTTTCGACGGAGCTGGGTCGTAGCGCTTATTAAGAAAAAAAAGCAAAAATAATTAAGAAGCACTTATTTTTCAATATATTTTCAAATAAACCCAGAAAATTTAAAAACGATTTTAGAATAAGTATTTCGTTTATTTCCGAATATCTGCGGAAGTATTTAGATATTTTTACTTAGCAAAACGGCATTATATTTGCCATAAAATTAAGCCCAACTTTGCAATATTTTACCTTCTTCATATATCTTATAGTTTCCGAAATCCCAACGGCAACCCTCGAATTTCGGATACCCTGTATAAGTACGTTATATACAGCTTGTTCCAGCTGTGTTAAAACGGCACACGGACACCATAAAGGAAACGGATGGCCGACATGATGCGAGTAAATGGCACCGGCACTGCTATTTTGCCTTTTATTACTGTATCTATCCGCGGGTCACAAATGTTAATACACTAGAAACTAAGGCCATAAAATGGAGCTGTCTATCTCTTAAGTATCGCCTTTTTCTTTGAATATTTCCTTTAACTGCCAAAATTTACATTTCTACAACAAAATACGTTATTCATTGTTTTGCACTGTAATGCAGGATTATTAGACTCCAAAAAATGAATTTAGACACTACCTATTCTACAAATTGTTCCTAGAAGAACCTTTTTTATATCCTTGTATATGTGTTATCGGTATAATTTTCAATGTTCATCGCACACAGGTTTAGGAATATTATTATTGAAAAATATTTTTCCGAAAATATACTAGAATATAGAATGAGTGGGAGGGGGGTTAAACTCTAATTAATACTATCAATTAGGGTTCAGATCTTTTTGGCCATCACAGAACCGGGCCTCGGTAACAATAATTAAAAAATATTTTTTTGTTACGTGAGAAAGCCCTTTGATACTTTCATACTTTCTAGCGGTCGAACCCAAACTCTTCTAAATAAGTAATCATGTTATTTCTTATTGTTCTTGCTTCTTTTCTCTTTTGAAGTTCCTATAATATTTATGATGTTATGTTTTAATAGATATTTACATTTTTAACTAAATATTTTAGGGCTTTTGTCTCAAATTCAGTTAAGTTGATTTATGTTGTTTGATGGAAAATTTAAGATACCTATACTTTTTTCTTTACTTTACTTCATGTTAATTTTTTCACGACTGATTACTTAATAATTTAATATTATTTTTCATTAAAAATCTCAATTTTTTATCCATTTTACTTTTAAAAACCATCCCTTGTATTCTAATTGATGAACTGCACCACCATTGAACAAAAATTAGTCAGTACCGAAAGTACCGAAAAAAACGGGAGATCCCGGTACCGAAGAGGCGCGGTACCGAAATTCCCGGTTCCGAAAAACAGCTCCGATTCCGGAAAGCCTATTGGTGTGGAGCCTTGCGATTTGGCACTCACAGAATTTCTACTGGTATTACCCGTTACCTCTCTTTCCTTGTCTAAGCGCTTCTAAGCGAGTCCCACACGATGTGTCAAACACCTTCCAACGTTGGACACATGAACATTTGCCATATCGTGTAGAAGACATACTTGTGAATTGCAATATTGTTGAAGCCTATGCCAAATGATGCGTCTAGCATTGGAAGTTGGAAGCATCGTGTAGGACCGACTTTAGAGTATTAACCATTCTGAAGCATATAACCATTGCATTCATTTTTTAATTCCACAAGGGTATATAACTTAGTTTACGTAAAGCTGTAAAATTATACCTATGTTTTATAAAAATACTTAACGACGGAATAATTAAAGAAGGAATAATTAATTAATTACTTAATAATTATAGAGGGAAAAAAGTCAACAAAATAAAAAAACTTTTATGATTAAGTGTTCATTGGACGATGAATGGCAAGGAAATTATACATTATAAATTTTTAAATTGTCAAAGATTAATCTAAGTCCACTTCACTTAATCATAAGACTTGTTGATCATATATTAATTTAATATATCGTATGATCGAAAAAAAAAACGGCATCCCGTTGGCTTGGAAATGGACATCGATGCCATTCCCCCATATAATTTTACATATAAAATCAGCGATCTTCATTTCACAGCCATCACTGACGCAGTTTTTTTTTTCGATCATATTGTATTACATAAATGAATAGATTTTTAAAATATGTTTAAAATATCATGATTTAAGAAGTAATTATATTTAATTATGATACAAAAATACTAAAAACATACGTTCACACAATCCATTAATCAACTTTTAAGGAGAGTCCCAAATTAATTAATAGCATGACAAGATTTTAACAGGAAATAACTAATGCTATTCAAAATGTTTTGCTAAAGTAACGGTTAAAGTTATTTTATTTTATGATGACATCTCCCGAAAGACATCGCGTTGTTTTGACATTTGCATTTGCCGTCTAATGCAACTCCGAACTTAAAGACTTAATAATCAAAGAAAGTTTCATAAAGCTTGAACGCGTACATTTAATCTAATCTTCAAACGCTTTTCGTAATTCGCTATTTAAGACATTCGAAGACGTTGAAGATATTTTAATTTTATGCAATTTAATGCCTTTTTGAACGGCTAAGAGTATGTTGGCATCTGTACCGATTTGATTATAATATCTGTGTGTGAAGTTTACACTTTAAAGGCACAGCAAGTTATTTTTTTTTATTTTATACCGGTAAAGACAATATGGATAGAGATTCCAATTCCTTCTAGTTCTCTTTTCCTATAGGAAAAAATATCAAGAGACGACTTTTAATCGGCATTAAACTAGTTCTCTATTCCTAGCTCTAGTCGCGATAATTTATTGTCACGCCCGATAGGTCTTCTCTGATTTTGTCATGCTAGGTCAATACCAACCGAGTGCCTATCTATAATAATAGCTCCCGTATATAGCGTTTAACGCCTTGGGAGTAGCAAGGTACAGCTTGCTATACTAGAGCCGTTCGGTATACAAGGAAGGTAATGTGGCTAGCACTACGCTTCAACCGCCTATTATTACCTCAGGATTGTGAATCCTAAGTACTCATTTAAGGCTGAATCGATCTAGGTACCCAAACTATTTTTATCTCTCGCCATCTCTCGTGCGGAAATTTCTCACGCAAAAATAAGATTTATTTTTCATATCAATATAGGTCCGATTCTGCTTGTTTCGTAGCTACAGGGTGTTAAAGTCTTAATATTCTTTAGATTTATTATAATTTTTTGAGGGTAAAAGTTACTATAAATGCGACATATTTTAATGTTAAAAAAGTGTTGACATATTCACCAGGGACGTGCATATGGGTTATCACTAGAATATTTTTCAAAAAAAAGCATGTACGCCACTGACTTTTTTTCGCTTGTTAGCAAAATAGTGTAAGCAGTTTAAGTCGTCTCTTGATATTTTGTCGATTTCGGCCTCCTTGATGAGATAAACGCTATTTTATTAATTTGCCTTGATCCAAATCTAATTGCAACCTTTAAACAATTTTAACATCATTGACTTGCGAAAGTTTTAAGTAAGTACTCATTGATTCTTCATCAAAATATATGAAAAAAGTTCCTATAAACATGGGTATGGAAATTCATAGTTTTAGAGTTACAGAATTAGGGAATGCAATCCCGCACCAAAATCTCAATCCCGCAAACCCGCGGGATTAAAGTAATCAATCCCACGGATCCGCAAAATTGCGGGACTGTAAACAATAGTCATACATTTGGTCCTAAATGGTACAAAAGGCATTGTACATTTTGCATAGGCCCACAATATATAGCGTGTATCTTAAACTAGCTGTACAGAAATTTGCACCGATTTATACAGGGTGTTCAAAAAATATATTTAATATTAAATAAACTTAAATTTTATTATAATTTATCTACTTATTTTATAAACAAAAATATTCTGACGTATGAAGTTTTTTTTAACTTGTGTGAGTTATCTACTTTTAGATACACCCTATATCAATAATTTTTTGGCATATGCAGAATGTACAAAGCTTTTTGTACCACTTAGGACCATACATAAGACTAAAAATGCATATTTTTCGAAAAAAAGTCAATTTTCCTTAAAAAAAATAAAAAACCGATCAAATTGTTTTTTCTAGTTCACTCTCTTATAAAACACCCTGTATACGAGAATTCGCTAAATATATTTTCGAAAACCCATAGCATCTTAATCACAGTAGATGCATCTAAAACCTGGTCCAAACCGCATCCCCAAATCTTTTTTAGTTCAAGAGATATTCAACTTTAAATTTACCCTAAAATTTTGCTTGTCCCGATAATTATGTCCGGCAGTTTATTTGACGAAATTGTCCACAAGTACTAGTTAAACGGGTCCCCCGGGTTCCGAGCGTCGACTCATCTGCCTGGAATGAAGGGGTTTGACCTTGATCGAGATCGATTCTGTTACCTAGTAGTTATGTGTCAATCCTGCGGATCCCGCACGATAAATCCCGCTTCGATCTCGTGGAATCTCAGAGGGCCCCGCATTTGCGGGATCCAGCATTTGCGGGATCCAGCATTTGCGGGATTGCATTCCCTATACAGAATGTTGTTAAAAGTTTTTAAGAAGAGGTTTTTTGTAATTATCTTAAATAGCATATTTTTTTATTTGAAATTGCTGTAGGTTGGACTAATAGTAATAATAACTAATATTAATATTTCATAATAAATTAGGTATAATATATAATTCATTCATTTTATTTTTTTTATTAATTGTCATTAATAAAATTGCGTGAACTTTTAATTGGCATTAAATGGCCTACACAAATGTATGTCCTAAAATGCTCAGTTTCAAAGATACAGGGTGTAGAAGTTTTATTTTTATTTTGATTCTTTTCCAAATAATTTATGAAGTAACCTCAATATTTGGATGAAAATTGGTGTCTAGGGTTTTTTTGACATGAGAAATTTGATTTTGATGTCAATTTGACTCCTATTTCTAGAGGGCGCCACCTACATGTGTCTTAACTGTTTTGAAGAGTAATAATTTTTGTCCGTACCCGTATAAAACTAATGAGTGAAAAAATATTAATTTGCGTGACTTTTACGTAAAAAATTTCTCTTGGTAAAAATCGCTATGAGCAACGGTTCTCAAGATATTAGAATGAAATTAGTCAATACCCATGTCATTACTGACAAAACATATACCCGTTGAGTGGATAGTTATTTGACTGAAATAATAAATTTGGGAAATTTTTATTGTTTAAAATTAATCATAAATTTTTCTAAGAAAAAATGATGATAAACCAGTTTCTATTGGACTTTTGGCACAAAATCATTTCAAATTTATTTTTTCAGTCTAATAACTAATTAGACAACATGTTTAATTTATGTGAATGAATCAGGAATTGATAATTTCGATTCCAAATATCTCGAGAACCTTTACTCGTAGCGATTTTTACCAAGAGACTTTTTTTACGTAAAAAACATCGTAAATGTATATTACGACTATCAGTAGTTTTATACGGGCACGGAAGATAATTATTACTCTTCAAACCAGTTAAAAAATGTGTAGGTGGCGCCCTCTACACGTAGGAGTCATATTGACATCAAAATCAAATTTCTCATGTCAAAAAACTTGCAGATACCAATTTTCATCCAAATATTGACGTTATTTCATAAATTATTTGAAACAAATTGAAATAAAAATAAAACTTCTACATCCTGTATCTTCGAAACTAAGCATTTTAGGACATACATTTATACGAACTTTTCTATTTATTTTTATCTGCAGAATATGC
Source organism: Sitophilus oryzae (assembly GCF_002938485.1). Classification (NCBI taxonomy): domain Eukaryota; kingdom Metazoa; phylum Arthropoda; class Insecta; order Coleoptera; family Curculionidae; genus Sitophilus; species Sitophilus oryzae. The sequence continues at coordinate 224,963 of NW_022147449.1, read as the reverse complement.
TGCCGAAGTTTCCGGAATACAGTTCGGACCACCCTGTAGATACTTTCAATCTTTTGGTATTATCTCATTAGGTAACTATTATTATCTAGTAATTGTTATGGATAATTTTAAATTTAATCAGAACGTCAACAGTTGAAGACTGTCTAAAGAGAAAATCTATGACAGGGATAGTTGTGTCTGTCATTTTAATTCGCAAGTAAATTGTAGTAAATTGTAAGTTGTAGTAGTTCGTAAGTAATTGTAATAATATTGTTCTGTCATTTTTTGGATGTCGTCTGTCCAAATTTTCCCTGACTCTCGTTAGACAGACTCTAGACGAATTTGTAAACACAAACCAGTATATTATATTTTATTTCAGATCGTTACGTATTTCCTTATTGGAATCGCGTTGTTTATTATCAGTTGAGTGAGTTATATTTACTTTGGGCCGCCTTGGCTGGGTGGAACCGTCATAAAATTGACAAAGCGCAGACCTATCGACACCTTCTAAAAAAGCCGTAAACGCGTCTCTTTGATATATGCGAGCGTTCGTTTTACATACAGACACAGACATGAGAGGATTTTTCTTTATGTCGCTACTAGAAATGTTCTATTTCGAGAAATATCGAAAAAGAGTATACTTTCGATACTGTATGCATCAATATCACGTGAAGTATAGTATAAAACAGAGTAACCAAGCATATACAAGCAAAATGTAAATAGACTGTTTGTTTATTTAGAGTGTGATTTAGGACTCAAATTTCTTTTTTTTAAGATTGCCAACGTCAGTGGTTTTTAAATATTCTTATAAACAGAAAAAGTGTATGATTTGTCAATTATTAATTATTATGAATTTTATTGATACTCAAACAAATACATATTGTATATCTGTAGAAAACAGTTATTATAATAAATAACTGTGGCGAAAAAATCTTTATCTACAACCGTTTAGTTATAACGTTTTTACATCACTATTTTTTAGTATTTCAGTTACGTTATGAGATTCATAACACAACTAGTGGTGTTATGAATCTATAACACAACTAGTTGCTATAATAATGAAAAACAACTACGAACATATACTAACTACTACTAAATATATTAACTTTTCCGGCAATAATGATGGCACGTACTGCGTGGCACGTACTGCGGCAAGTTCTACATCTGAAGGGAGACTTTCGGATTCGCTCATCGTAATTTTTAAAATGATTTTTCTGGGCAAAAAGTGCTCGCGTTTACTTGACAGGGCAAACTGACTTTTCAGCATAAATGTGACAAATGTCATAGTTAAAGGTGTTAAAGGTGGGCTAATAAACGAAAATTAAAACAGCATTTTCTTATTTTTCGGTTGTAGATAAAACGTTGTACATGACACGTGCGTTTAAACATGATTACAACACTCGTGTGATTAGGACGACTCGGTCTACGACCTCGTCGTTCTAATCGTTCACACTCGTTGTAATCATGTTCATAAACACACTTGTACTGTAAATAACTATTATAATTCAATACAAATTGTCTTTAATAACTTTTTTAATAAATAAGTGGTAGGGATATACATATATCGGGAGCGTCTCAAAAGTGGCTCACCCCTATAACTTTTTTTATTTTTTCAGATAAAAAAACGAGATTTGGTATGTTAGTATGTGACACAAATTAGGATTGATTGACGTATTCAACTGCTTTCGATCGCTTCCTGTTTCACCGGAAATGACTACAACTTTTGATTTTTAAATAGCCCCCTCGGTATTTTTTTACTTTATTCGATAGAAAATGACACTCTGAATCGAATGACATATCAAATGTTAACTTTTGGCATATTCGCTCAAAAACAAATTGTATTTTAAATTTCAATCTTGAGTGCCACGGCTGTGTTAAAAATACTCATTTTTAATCAAAGAGCCTTGAAAAAATAGATTTGATCGTCTAATGTTTTTGGTGTCTTATCCTGGCCGGTTAAAAAATGCCCAAATCGTATTTTTTATAATAATATCAATAATCATATCTCAATTTTTTAAAATGGAACGAGGGTGGCTGATTAGCATATTTGGAAAAAGCATTCTTTTACGAATAATTTGATACCACACACTTGGTATTTCGAGTCAAATTGTCGTTATGAACCGCAAATGTCAAAGTTGACATATGATATGTCATTCTATTCAAAGTGTCATTTTCTATTGAATAATGTAAAAAAATACCGAGGGTGCCATCAAAAGTTGTAGTCATTTCCGGTGAAACCGAAAGTAACGGAAATCAATTGAATATGTCAATCAATCCTAATTTGTGCCATATACTAACATTCCAAATCTCGTTGTTTTATCTGAAAATATAAAAAAGTTATAGAGGTGAGCCACTTTTGAGACGCACCCGGTATATGGCTGCGAGACATGGAGAGTGACAAAAATATCTATCAACCGCCCACAAGTGTTTATCAATCGTTGCTTGAGAAAAATACTAAAAATCTTTTGGCCAGACCCAGACACTATACGCAATACCGACCTGCTTCATCTTGCAAATCAACAAGAAGTGGTCACTGAAATTTGCAAAAGAAAATGGGGTTGGATAGGTCACACCTTGCGGAAACCTGAAGGTACTATAGCGAGGTCAGCGTTGGAGTAGAATCCCCAAGGAAAAAGAAAGCAAAGACGACCTGCTCCAACATGGAGACGTTCCATACTGCATGGAAGGAAGCAAAAACAACTGCCAAAAATAGAACCAGATGGAGAGCTTTCACTGAAGCCATTTGCTCCGCGTAGGAGATATAGGATTCTATATAATATATAAGTAGTAGGCAAGTATTTTGGTTAGGTTAGGTTAGGCCTTTTTTTCTTTCTATTTTTTTATATCTTTGATTTTTCTCCATCGTAAGTTATGAGAAATTTGTTCGAGTGTCTTAGACCGTTGGAGAATTCTCATAACAGGTTCTGGATGAACTCTTACAGGTTCTTGAGTTCCGCTTTAAGTTAGTTTCCAATTGGGAAGCAGAACGGTTCTAGTACATTTAGAGTATTCCAAATGAACTACGACTCCTTTCCTAGCTAGATCGTTTGCTTTTTCAATACCTTCTATCCCTTGGTAGGCTAACACCCAGCGTAGGAAGACTTTATTTTTCATGTTCAGCTTCTCTAGGCATTCTTTGACCAACTTCGAATTCATGATTAATGAGTTGGTCGCTTTTAATGCTGCTTCACTATCGGATAAGATGGATATTTCCTGTTTTCGATAGTTTCTATCTAAGATAAATTGTACGCATCTTTCGATATCGAATATTTCTGCCTAAAGGATGCTGGGGTAGGTGCCCATTGATTATTGATTATTATAGAACATAGTCAGAACACTGTATCGATGGTTTTTTAAGCAAAATGTGACTTGTTTCATAAGTGAAAATCTGGGTAGAATATAGCTGGTTTTAAATAGGCTGTAATTTTTATGGTCTATTCTAAGTTTATCTTTACGTTTCGTTGTCGAGATTTATTCCATTTAAGCCCCCTATACTCTAAAAGATATAAAAAAAAATTCTTCCAAAAGTATCGTAGATACAAGATTTATGAATATCGATTTTCGGTTTAACTTTAAAATGTCGATACTTCTGGACAGCCCTAATCAGTAAATCATGAAAAGAACCTCCTTAACCAGATACGTACGTGCATCGCAGACCGACACTGGAAACTGGGAATGTAGAATAATTTATTATTTTAATCGGGTTTGTTAGTTTCGTTTTATATCCAGAATGTACCTTATTTTCTCGAATTTATAACTGAGTTGACGTATACAAATTCGTCCGGTCTAGCTTGGGTAAATATTTCAAGAGAACCTGTGTGAAATGGAAGCACCCGAGTCAGGCAGCAAGAAATTTCATAATTTGTATTTATGGAATTACAATCATGTCAGTGGCTCCCTCAATAAATGCACATGTGCACTTATTGAGGAACATCCAAATTTAATGCCTATTCTTGAGAAAAAGAAAACTTATTCAAATTTTATCATTCTTTAATTAACTTTATTTATTGCAAAAAAGTTTTGTCATCGACTTGAAATTAATACACAAAAAATTCAGCAAATTTCTTATGTTAAGGCTTTAACCTATACAGGGTGATTGACAACGATGGTAAGTTAGACGGTTGATAGGATTTTTTTTAAAATTTAAATTTTTACATAAAGGCACTTTCTCCATCTACCTAAAATATTATCAGCGTTAGAGTGTTGCCGGATCGTTTGAAAAGTGGTAGTATCTTTGTTAGTTTAAATGGAACACCCAGTATATTATTATATTTTTGGAAACTACTTTCATATCTTATAATTTTTCTATTATACTAACCTATCCTATACATATTTCTTATAGTTTTCGAGATAAAAAATAAAATATGTGTAAAATTGACAAAAACATGATCTTGAATAAACATTCGTAAAATTATCGATTGGACAATGAAAAAGTTAAGGTTGAAATTTAAGTTATAAGTTAACGAAAGTTGATATATTCGTTCTGTCTAAATCAACCGATTGGATGTATATAACCACAGGAAGAGCAAAATAATATTTATTTTCGTTTGTTATAAAATTGCCCAAAACTTTTCGGTTGATTTAGACAGATCGAATCTTTCCTTAACCGAATCGACTTTCCTTAACCAAATAAACCTGGATTTCAGTTCGGACACTTTCAAGTCTTTCAACAATTTCTTCGGAGCCATTGTTAGTCTTTTTTATTTTTCTTATCACACACGCCACACCTGACACCAATTGTTACGTTTTTCGTCGGTTCCGTGTGGATAGAAAGTCACAATTTATTTAAACACTATTTATTTAACACTAATGAACAAAAATAATAACGATAAAAGACTTATAGAACTATTTACAAACGATTTATAACTAAGAATTTATTTTGAATTTTAGCGCGTCAACTGTATATTTATAACTGCCCCCTGTAGGCCACCGCCGCCGGCTTTTATACCAACAGGTAAAGAACTCTAGAATTGTCCATAGATCGTTAGGTGCGTAGAGAAGGTTTTCGAATGTTCTCGTATGTACTCGTCCATTCCAGTGGGACTCAATTCTTCTCGAACGAATGAATCATTGCGGTGTCTATGCGATGTTAAGGTCATACGAGGGCGGGCCATATTGTGAGGTTAGGTCGAGTCCACACGGGCCCGCAACAATATAAGTAGTAGGCAAGTATTTTGGTTAGGTTAGGTTAGGCCTTTTTTTCTTTCTATTTTATTATATCTTTGATTTTTCTCCATCGCAAGTTCTGAGAAATTTGTTCGAGTGTCTTAGACCGTTGGAGAATTCCCATAACAGGTTCTGGATGAACTCTTACAGGTTCTTGAGTTCCGCTTTAAGTTAGTTTCCAGTTGGGAAGCAGAACGGTTCTAGTACATTTAGAGTATTCCAAATGAACTACGACTCCTTTCCTAGCTAGATCGTTTGCTTTTTCAATACCTTCTATCCCTTGGTAGGCTAACACCCAGCGTAGGAGGACTTTATTTTCCTTGCCTAATTTGTTCAGCTTCTCTAGGCATTCTTTGACCAACTTCGAATTCATGATTAATGAGTTGGTCGCTTTTAATGCTGCTTCACTATCGGATAAGATGGATATTTCCTGTTTTCGATAGTTTCTATCTAAGATAAATGTTACGCATCTTTCGATATCGAATATTTCTGCCTGAAGGATGCTGGGGTAGGTGCCCATTGATTATTGATTATTATAGAACATAGTCAGAACACTGTATCGATGGTTTTTTAAGCAAATGTGACTTGTTTCATAAGTGAAAATCTGGGTAGAATATAGCTGGTTTTAAATAGGCTGTGATTTTTACGGTCTATTCTAAGTTTATCTCTACGTTTCGTTGTCGAGATTTATTCCATTTAAGCCCCCTATACTCTAAAAGACATAAAAAAAACATTCTTCCAAAAGTATCGTAGATACAAGATTTATGAATATCGACTTTCGGTTTAACTTTAAAATGTCGATACTTCTGGACATCCCTAATCAGTAAATCATGAAAAGAACCTCCTTAACCAGATACGTACGTGCAACGCAGACCGACACTGGAAACTGGGAATGTAGAATAATTTATTATTTTAATCGGGTTTGTTAGTTTCCTTTTATATCCAGAATGTACCTTATTTTCTCGAATTTATAACTGAAGTGACGTATACAAATTCGTCCGGTCTAGCTTGGGTAAATATTTCAAGAGAACCTGTGTGAAATGGAAGCACCCGAATCAGGCAGCAAGAAATTTCATAATTTGTATTTATGGAATTACAATCATGTCAGTGGCTCCCTCAATAAATGCACATGTGCACTTATTGAGGAACATCCAAATTTAATGCCTATTCTTGAGAAAAAGAAAACTAATTCAAATTTTATCATTCTTTAATTAACTTTATTTATTGCAAAAAAGTTTTGTCATCGACTTGAAATTAATACACAAAAAATTCAGCAAATTTCTTATGTTAAGGCTTTAACCTATACAGGGTGATTGACAATGATGGTAAGTTAGACGGGTGATAGGATTTTTTTAAAAATTTAAATTTTTATATAAAGGCACTTTCTCCATCTACCTAAAATATTATCAGCGTTAGAGTGTTGCCGGATCGTTTGAAAAGTGGTAGTATCTTTGTTAGTTTAAATGGAACACCCAGTATATTATTATATTTTTGGAAACTACTTTCTTATCTTATAATTTTTCTATTATACTAACCTATCCTATACATATTTCTTATAGTTTTCGAGATAAAAAATAAAATATGTGTAAAATTGACAAAAACATGATCTTGAATAAACATTCGTAAAATTATCGAATGGACAATGAAAAAGTTAAGGTTGAAATTTGGGTTATAAGTTAACGTAAGTTGATATATTCGTTCTGTCTAAATCAACCGATTGGATGTATATAACCACAGGAAGAGCAAAATAATATTTATTTTCGTTTGTTATAAAATTGCCCAAAACTTTTCGGTTGATTTAGACAGATCGAATCTTTCCTTAACCGAATCGACTTTCCTTAACCAAATAAACCAAATTTCAGCTTTCAATTTGCCGAATTTACGATTTAACCAATGCTTATTCAAGATCATGTTTTTGTCTTTTTACACATATTTTATTTCTTCTCTCGAAAACTATTAGAGATAGATACAGGTCAGTATAATAAAAAAACTACGAGGTACGAAAGTAGTTTCATGTAATAATATACCAGATGTTACATTTAAAATAACAAAGTTGCTACCACTTTTAGTATGACACGGCAACACTGTAACCGTGAACATAATTTAGACAGACGAAGCAGGTGCCAGAAATCTAAATCCTTCTCCATAAAGGTTTTCAAGGCCGTGAATCACCCTGTATATTACTTATATAAATTCTGATTTCATGAACTACACAAATGAAATTAGCGCGCAATATTTATAAACAATACATTGCAGTAGACGGGGTTATTAATTTTAAATTTATTAAAAAATAACACTCTTTTTGCAGGCTTCCATTAACGATTTGATAGCTCAAAAAGACTAATTTTTAGGCATGGTCATAATATTGTTTTCTCAGGTTGTGCACCCCCAAAGTACTGAACCATTCGCCGCCACTGCAATCAGATATTTATTATCGTATTCATTAAAATATCTTCAATAAATAGCTTGAACCCATGCAACTTACTCTAGAAGTTTCAATTAAGCCGATGCATTACATTTATTGCATTGTAGAATTCTTGCAAAATGGACACGATATTCGTCGACGCTTCGTAAGAAGCCTCCGCCTAGTAAACAACAACATAAACAGCATTTTTCTTTCTAGTGCATTTACGAAACGACGGCCATAGAGATACTTTAGCCTTTAGAAATAGATTTAATGCACTGCATCCTCCGGAGGAACGAGACCACACAACAAAACATCCTTTGTCGTTCCAGCTTTTCGGATATTTACTATGGATATCTAAAAGTGTAACATGATTCTGATATGTTTCACGAAAGTAGACCATTGCACATAAAATGTTCCATAAAAGAAGTTAACTTTAAAATTTTGTGGTTCTTTTTGTTACTATGCATTGAGCAAAAAAAAGACCAAATAAGAAGCATATCAGCAAAATTAACGCAACCGCGTTTGAACTCAAATTCCGATTTAAAATTTTATTTAAAACATGTTAAAATTTAAAGTCAGGTAGACTTAATAATTTGATGGTTTTATTTTACATTGAATAATAAATGTTATTAGTTATTAAAATTGTTAAAAAATGTATTTCTAATAAAAATAAATAAAATATAATTAACTAAAAACAAACAAACAGATGCGATACTGAAACAACAAAACTCAAATCAAAGTATCCTAATTGTTTTTGACAAATAATAGTAAATAAATGTAAAAAAGTATGGATATTAATTCCTAAATTTGTTCATAGTTGAAACTATCAGCCGAACAAAAGAATAGGAACTTCCACTAGCCAAAGCCTTTATAGACTTTGAGAAGGCTTTCGACCCGATATATGCTAAGGAAATAATAGAAGCCCTAGCGAAACAAGGTATTGACAGGCCTTCTATAGAAACTCGCACTAATGTATAAATAAAACAACCCCAGAGTTCCCAACTGGCAAAGGAGTACGATAGGGAGACGCGATATCCTCAATGCTGTTTACAACAACATGAGAAGAAATGTGTACCGTCAACTGGACTGGACCAACAAAGGATTAAAAATCGATGGAGAATCTTGACCATCTAAGATTCGCTGATGACATAGTCCTAATTGCTAATAGTCCTGAAGAACTACAAGCACAAATTAATGAACTAAAGGCAACCAGCAATAAAGTGGGTCTCAAAATGAATTTAGCAAAAACTAAAGTAATGTACAACGAACTATTGGAAAGAAAATACATTCTAATAAATAACACAACACAGGAAATAGCAGAAGAATGTAAATTGAAAAAATTGGGTAACTAATACACAGCTCGGGATCTCTACTACCAGAAATCAACAGAAGAATTAGGTTAGCATGGAGTACGTATAGAAGAAACTCAATCATATTCAAATCTAGTATGACAGTGTAGTACACTTTGATACTTCTGACGATACATACAGTCTGACCTATGACCTATGTATGCGAAACCTGGACAATTAAAACAAACATCATAAGAAAACTGCATGTCCTACAACGCTCAATGGAACGAAATATGCTGGGAATAACCGAGAGAGACCGTAAAAGAATAGAGTGGAGACGACAAAAGACCCAGATAATAGATGCCATCCACAGAATCAAATCCCTCATTAGAGGTACCATGCATGGTACCCACGAGGAATTAAGAGACCTAGAGGAAGACCAAACTTCAAATGGGACCATAATATTAGGAAATTAGCAGGGATAACAAAGAGAGTATGTGAGGGAGGTTACACCATAACTGGACCATAATGCTTCAGCTTATTCAACCATAATGGTTGAATAAGCTGAAAATGATGATGATAACATTGGTTTACTATTAGTAACATATTTTATATAATTAGTTATCATTGAAAAGTTGTTTTTTTTATCGAGAAACTATTTTCTCGCACGCTGCTCAAATAACACCTCTTTCTAACATTCACGATAATGTGACTCTAATTCAAGTCCTGACACAATGCCTTCCAAATTTATACACTTTCCATAAAACCAATTACCATGTAGCATAAACCAGAAATAAAATAAAATAAACACAGAAAAGTGCCAAGTAAAACGTGGTACTTTTGAATTTTAATCCAAACCAAACCAAACAAGACTGACAAAAGATGGCATTTCCATGCCATGATGTTGATTCCGTTTCTAATGCATGAATATAAAAATATTAATAGACTATTTAATTTTAAGTCCTTCCTTAATTACTGTAATTAATATTATATTAATTATGGTTCAAAATTTGTTTATAGGAATGCAACATGAAAAAATTAAATCAGAATATATCTGGTTCAAGCAGAAAAGACAGATAAAATAATTAAATTAGTAATTAAATTAAATGAAATATCTTATGTTTCCATTGAAATATGATTTTTTTTTGTTTGTTAAACATCTTTTGAAAAAAAACTACTGGATGAGGAAAAGCCATTGAGAAAGTTGCTTCCTTAAACAATTTACTTAATGGACTAAAGATTATCATTCCAAATGAAAAATATTTACCTATAATGAAATAGAAGCAAAGAAGAAGAAACGATATTATGTAGTGCCGTTCTTTCACTAACTTGCGGCTGCAATATGAACGTAGGGAAACTTCTTTCGAGACTTCAAATGCGGTACACGGATAAAAGAAAGATTTACTAGTACCACATCACCGTAGATACTTCAATTTGGGCTTTATGTAGCGTAAATATAGTTAGGTAATAAAATACGAAAAATGGGGATGGTGGGATAATAGAGGACAAGTAAGTCATTATTTGTAAACTTTAAATTTCATTGGCGTTAGTTTTTGCTTGAAGTTGATTAAAAATTACATAAAAAAACTTGTTGCTCTCGGAATATTTGTATTTTTGATTGAAGTGTGTAAAACTTTATTTCAAAAAGTTATTATTTATTTTTTAATATTTTACATTCAGCAGCCTAAGTATTTTTGGAACTTTTAAACCAATAGTTGTTTCTCGAAAGAAATGATAGTAGTCCGCTGGTCTCTAAATTATTTACCTCCTGGTCATAATATACCTAGTATGAAGTGAAGTGAGAGTTTTTTTTGTCAATCTTCAGGTACGGATGACTGATCGACCCAATGAAGGTTGATTCTCACTATAGCTTCCGTTTCCATTCCATATCCATACCATATCCGTTCCGCATTTTTTATTGTTTTGATACTCTACGTAACCTTCCGTTCCGTATCAGTTCCATACTTTTTATTGTACAATATATATCATTACGAAAGTTTTATTTTAAAAATTTGTACCTATCTTTTAAAAAAGGTAACAGATTTAATTAAAAGGTGAATGAATAAATATCAGCAAAATTTTAACAGAGCTGTTAAAAATGTTAGAATTTGACCATGCTGTTTCGGTTACGCTTCAGTCCGTCCGCCAAAAAAATGTATGGAAGGAAAGGGTATGGAACGGAAGGGAAACGGAATGGATAGTTTGCATTGTCCTATTCATTTACATTATATAATATTTTATGTAAACGGAAGGGAAACGGAAGGTAGCTGATACGGAAGGTACAGTGAAAATCAACCATTTTTCATTACAACCATTCAATTTGAAAGTACATAATTTCTATACAGGGTGTTCCGAACTGTATTCCGGAAACTTCGACAGCATATCCTGCAGATAAAAATAAAGTAAAAAAGTTTGTATAAATGTATGTCCTAAAATGCTTAGTTTCGGAGATACAAGGTGTAGAAGTTTCATTTTTATTTCAATTTTTTCCAAATAATTTCTGAAGTAACGTCAATATTTGGATGAAAATTGGTGTATGGGAGTTTCTTGACATGAAAAATTTGATTTTGATGTCAATATGACTCCCATTTGTAGGTGGCGCCACCTACATGTGTTTTAACTGTTCTGAAGAGTAATACCGTCCGTACTGTACGTTTCGTCCGTAAAGGGGGTACTGAGTGAAAAATTATGTATGTCATTATTGGCAAAAAATAAACAAGTTTAGTAGATTTGTCTGAAATAATAAATTCGGGCCGTTTTTATTTTTTTAAATTAATCCTAAATTTTTCTACGAAAAAATGACGATAAAACAGTTTCTGTTGAACTTTTGACACAAAAACATTTCAAATTTATGATTTCAGTCTAATAGCTATTTAGTCAACATGTTTAATTTATGTCAGTGATGACAGGTATTGATAATTTCGATTCCAAATCTCGAAAACTATTAGTCGTAGCGATTTCGAAGTTATTCTTATTATTTCGAATTTATTCTTTTCTCTATTAGATTTTTTCGCTTAAAATACTTTAAGCTTAAAAGTGTTTACTCATGTCATACGACAACACTATTTATGTAAACCAAAACTCTTAATACAAAATTAAAGGGTCAAAACGAATAACAATGTCAGAAAATAAGTAAATAAATGTGACAACCTGACACTTTTTACAGCAGAGAATCCCCAGAATCCCCACCTGAATCCCCAGCGGAAATTTTAAATTCCAGTTAGTCAGTCCGGCGCCGAATATGTCCATGGTTGCTAACAATGTATTTAAAAATCGCGCCCTCGATTACGTAGCTAAAAATTTAACTGGTATCAAATATATTTCAGTGTCTTACTAGATTGCAATATGCTATTTTCTCGCTATTTTTCGTTGAGTTTCTTTTCTACAATATCTTGGCGGTGGACATCAATTATTACAAATAAGCTATTAGTATGCGTAACATGAGCTGTCAATAGCGGAGTTTTAAACCTAATTTATTTAAAAATTAATTATCTGTATAATTTTTTTCGTCATATCTTAATGATTGTTGCTATTTGAGGCGGAGATGAATCCAACAAATTAAAGATCATTATAAATTGAGTTAAAAATGGTGTAACTTACTGAACTCTTTGTTTTATGGATTTACATTAAAAATGAAACAACTTTTCCAAATAATGTTTCCCAAATTCTATCAGTAAACCCTTCTTTTAGCTATTCATTTAATTAAGTATCAAATTTGACAGATATAACAAAAAGAAAAGGTTAAACATATTTTTTATTTTTAATAATTGAATTTAATATCTACTTTTTCAAAGTTAAGCTTCATTCAGAACCTCGCAATTAGTGGAATAAATTAGTGGTTCCAATTACATTTTATACTTTTTAGTTTACGATCATTCACAAAGTCTAAAAAGCACCACTAAAATTAATAGAATATCCTAGCAACAGCTTGCGGTAGTCTGTTGTATCCATAGAGAAACCATAAAATTTAGCTTATAAAACAGAAGAGTGGAAATAAGTGCCAAAATTATTTTTTCGAGATATATTAGAAAAACACAGTATAGAACTAAAACTAATAAATGTTTAAAATATCTTTAAAAATACATATAATATACATAAAGAATAGATGCTTTCGCTTCGCACTTGTAACTTTTGTTAGGACATGCAGCATAGTATTTATTATGTTTCTAATTTAATAACTTAATATTGAAAAATTTGGCACTTACTTCTTTTGGAATTTCCACTCTTAATAAACTTTTGATTTCTAACCACAATTTCTCTTGACGGATGATAATCAAAGGTCAAAATGAAATTCCTTGCAAATTCTGAAGTATAATTAGTGGAAAAGTTAAAAAATTTGTTAACGTTTTCCACTAATTGGAGATTACTACCACTAATTTTGACGTTTTGAATGCTTACGTTGATATTAGAACAAACTTCTACGCTAATTGAAACCATTCATTTATTCTACTAATTTCGAGGTTCTGAATGAACCTTTAGAATTTTTTCAAAGTTCACCTAATCGAATTAATAAAAAAATCTCATATGATGCGGGCTTTATCTGTGACTATAACATTACATCCATTGCCTGAGAAAGTGTTTGTAAAAATAGAACTTGACATTAAGAAATAATAAAAAATTCGGCATTTTTCGTAAAAAACATGGTATAAAAAGTAATTAATCTTAATTTTGCAACTTTCGTGAGACATCCTTTAGTGGAAGTCGACTCGAACAGGTGATATTTTAACGGATTAGAGAGAGGGTTGAGTTATTGCCCGACAAATTTATAGTTCCTGTCTGAGCAGCGGTTTCTTTTCTGATCTCGACGGAGTTTTCAGTCGGGATTCGCGATTTACCCGGACCATTTATTATTCCGAGTAGTCGAACGGCGTCATTCTTGCGAACAGATTAAAATTTAAAAGCGCTCCATGAACAGGGTTGGCCTCTATCTACTTAGGTGCAGTTTTATACCTTCCGGTAAAACTTAAGATTAATATAAAATATAAACTAAAGATTTTTTCATTTAATTCATTTTTATACGTGTCAGTTAAATAATGGAAGGTAACTTCATACATCGTTGAACATAGCAGGATTACACATCAATGTTAACAAAACTAAACTTGTTGTATTTTTCAAAACACCGAGAAAGACTGTCCTCAGAACTAACAACAAGGTGGTAGATCAAGTATCGTCCATAAAATATCTAGGAGCCCTCGTTAACGACGTTTGCGACCCTAAAACTGAAATTTTGGCGAAGATCGAATCGGTCAGACGTACTTTTGCTTCCATGAAAACCCTCTTCTCCAGCCGAGATTCTAAGCCTCAAACTGCGCATTGTTACATCTTTCCAGTATTTCTCTACGGCTCTGAAAGTGGGACACTCAATCAGACATTGGAAAACCGCATTAAGGTTTTTGAGATTTTCCTGGATGGATAGAGTGACAAATGAGGAGGTGCTCAGGCGGATGGGCAAAGATAAAGGGCTCCTATCAACAATGAAGGAAAGGAAGTTACAGTACGTCGGTAACATCATGAGGGGTGAACGATACGAGGTGATCAGACTGGTCCTTGAAGGCAAAATTGAGGGCAGGAAATAAGTGGAAAGAAGGTCAAACTCCTGGTTTAAGGATCTGCGTCGTTGGTTCGGAAGAACATCTATTGAAATTTTCAGAGGTGAAGTTTCACGCACCATCATAGCCAGTTGGATCGGCAACCTAAGAAGAACATCATCAGAGACTGATATAACAATATTTTCTCCTGATGCCTCTTTTTTATTATCTAGCATCATTATCATTTTCACTGAGATTATTGTTGACGCATATGGTATTTTTATGTTATTTACTATGTGTGAAAAGGTTAGAAGATTGAGGTTAGGAGACTATCAGAGTCGTCCGTGACGCATCGGTTTCTAAATGAGAAAATTTTCTTGCAATATGTGGTATTCTTTCTTCTTCTCTTTCTCAGCCTGGTTCCATCCAGTGTTGGATATAGGCCTCTTCCTTGGATATAGGTTTTTCTATGCTTCGCGATCTCTAGCCAATCTTATCCATTGTCTTCCTGCCACTGTTCTGAAGTCATCGACCCATCTCTTTTTTGGTCGGCCCACACTTCTTGTTGTTTTCCTAGGTCTCCATAGAATGACTTTTTGGGGCCATCGGTCAACGGTCTGGATCCTGTCTTGCCACATGTCCGATCCATTGCCACTCTTTTAACAACATCAATTAGTTTTGTTTTTTGACGTATGTGGATGTTCCGCATTTTTTCCCTCATGGTGACTGGAACATGATTCTTTCCATGGATCTTTGTGCAACTCGCAGTTGTTCAGCTGTTTTTCTGGTAATTGCCATAGTCTCTAAGCCATACGTAAGTACAGGTAGGATGCAGCTGTCCCATGCCAAATGGATGCTGCCTTTGATCTCCGCCAACCAATGTGGTATTGATAAGAGCGTATTGAAGTAATTATTACTACAAAAGTATTTAAGAATTGCCGATAAGCAATTTAAATTTCACTACAATTTGTAGTTTTGGTTAAGATCGAAGATCGATTTTACTACAATGGAACGGAAATATTGCCGACATGCCGATTACATTTTACTATATTTTTTTTAATTATGACTTGATATGCAGTTTATATAACCCTAAATACTTCCATATTAAAACCTTCTACAAAACTATGAGCTGCTTCTGCAACTTTTTAACTACAAAGAAATAGTAGTGTTACAACTTGTATTTGGCCCATATACCACTACAGTGTGCAACAAAGGATTTCACAATTGTAGCATCATTCGCAACATTTTTTTTCCGTGAAGAAAATACATAGAATTGAAATGTAAGAAAAATATAGAGAACAAATGACAACTGTCAAATCGATTGATTATGCAGCAAGTTTAAAAAAAACTCTGTTTTTACTGTTAGTGGTACCAAGTTAGTCGGATCATATAGCAAATTAAAAAAAAATTATCTGTTCTGTAGATAAAACTTCTTCAAAAAGGGCGAATCTTTGTTGATGTATTGTCATTGTCAGTTGTTACCATCATTCCATCGGTGCATTTTTTAATGAATCTATTGATTTTTGAGGCTCAAAAAAGATTTACAAAAGTTATTCAAATAATTGTTTGTATTAAATTTTGGCAACTTTATATTATGTGATTAATTTTTAAGGTTGGCAACACTGAAGCGAAACGGCTCGAGTCGGGAATATCCGTTAATTCGGTCGCGGATATGCAAGGCGAAGTTCAAAAAACTCATTAAATGATGGATTTGGACGTACCCGACCCGTCTTCCAGCTTACCGATAGCCTTAAAGTCGCTTGTTTTTCTGCACATTATTGCTTTTTCTTTGGGACTTTTAAAACTGGTTGCGATTAATACGAAAACGAACTTTAAAAACATCAAAAATGTTTATTATTAATAAAAACGCTCTTATATATTAACCAAAACTTATTATTAATTCAAACATAAAAGATCAAATTCTAATTCATGATTTATTTATTACTTTACTTTTTTTGAGTTTAAAATAATGGAGACATCTGATTTAGTCCATATGTCGCTTCAGAGACATTGGTTCGATTTGTGAATGAGTGATGCGGATAATTTAGAAGAGAGGTCGCACTTTAGGCGGTTTGTTTGTAATTGTTGGATATTTTTAGATCGGTTCGACAGGAATGTTTTGCACTTTATCATACCGAGAAACATTCTTAGTACTTTTTTATAAGTATTATTTTAAGATAAATTCTTGGGTAATTATCTAAACCTAGATGTTACTTCATTAAAATATGATTATTAAACAAAATGTACCTAATAATTTGAAAAGTAACAATCGGAATATATCTTAGATCTTCTTATAAAAAATACTAACTCAAGTATACAGGGGATTCATTAATGACATGCTAATGTTTAAGGGGGCATTTTTGGGCAAAATAAATAAAGACAATAGAAGTCCGAAACTCTTTTAGCTTTAATACTGAATCATTGTCTACCCCATTCAAAGTAATCTTAACTTTTAACAAACAGGGTGGTAAAATTTTCTAAATTTTTTTTTTATAATAACTTTTATTTTATTATAGATATCGTTATGAAATTTGATAAACGTCTTCTATCCATAAAAATGCATATTCTTAACATTTCAGGGTGTATATCTCCCCCGTCGTCAGAAGCCAAAAAATAAATAAAAAGAATAATGGAACACTGTTTAAAATGTCTAAATTAACTATTTCGGGAACACTAGTTTTTTTAACGCAAATACGTCTATTAAAACCGTTGACGTTCTTATACACTGACATTACCGAGGACATCACATAATATCAAAATTCAAATTACCATTATATACTGACAGTTACCTAATGAGGTAAGACCAGGAAGCCTAATGTTTCTGTATATGAAATATTTTGTTTATTTACTAAAATTTATCAAAAGAAGAAGCGAAATCAACGACGATATATAGCTATACATTAGTAACTATAACATCTACAAATACATTAGTTAGCATTGCATCAAGCTTAACAAAATCTTGAATTGTCCCCTGTATTTTCGTAGCATCTTTATCCATCTCTTCCTCAGTAATTATTTTCAGAGGGAATTGGCAAAATTATGCAAAGTATTCGAGAAGTACCTTCATTCCCTCGTCGCAAATGATGACAGAATCGTTACATTTTCCTTGTTTATAGATCCTTTACAAATCGGATTTCATCATTATGTATTTGATAGATTCAAATCGGAATCCTCAAGTATACGGTTTGATTATTCGCTCTGATAATAACAAAGAGACGAAGCATTGACGATATTTAAATTAAAGTTCGAGGAAATGAAAGAAGTACATAAAATATTTAAAAAATACAGATACGCTACTAAACAACTAAGCAACATTCATAAAAATTGACGTCATCCAATTATTTTTGACAAGTACCAGAAATACTATAATCATTATGTAGAAAGCATGGGAGGGGGTTAATCACCGTGACCTTACAGATCTATTGAGTTATAACGAGTTATAGCTCATCAGACAGTCTCAGACAGACTTTGGTAAAAGGCAGTATCTGAGACGGTTTTACAGAGGTTAGTTCTCCATCTCCGACATCAGTCGTGCCAAACTTCATGGCACGAAAGGTTGCAGTTATATAGATAATGTCATCGATCGTCGTTTCGAAACCAACTGGCCGCCGTTTTTTTTTCGATCATACGGTTCCCAAATCACACTACTCAACACTAAAAAATTATCTGAATCGGCTTATATTGTTTCATAATCAGGTCGGTAAATAAAAATATTTGTAAGCAATTTTAATTTCATATCACATCTAGTTTTGCCACCACTACATATTAAATTGGGTCTCATAAAAAAAATTGTAAAACGCTTAAACAAAGACGGTCCTGCTTTTCAATTTCTCAAACAAAAGTTTTCGAAGCTTAGCGAAGCCAAAATCAAAGAAGGCGTATTTGTGGTCCGGACATTAAAAAGCTAATTGAAGATTCATCTTTCACATCTACTCTTAACCCAACTGAAAAAGAAGCATGGAACGCTTTTATAGATGTGGTAAAAAACTTTCTTGGTAACAACAAATCGCCGACTTTCGTGACAAAATAAACAGCTACTATAAAATGGGATGCAATATGTCTTTAACACTGCATTTCCTTCATTCCCATTTGAGTTTTTTCCCCGAAAATATGGGCTCAGTTAGCGATGAACAAGGAGAACGTTTTCATCAAGATATTGCCACAATTGAGAGGCGTTACCAGAGAAGATGGGAACCTAATATGCCAGCCGATAACTGTTGGAGCCTCGTCAGAGCTACCTCTCCATCTCAGTATAAGAGAAAAGCCAGTCAGACAAAAAAAAACTTTGCCTTTCTAGTCAAAACATTAGTGAAGATAAGAAGTAGGTACTTTAGTTTCCAGAAAAATTGTGATTTTTGACCTGCCACCTTATCTAGAAACTGTGATGTGATGGAAAAGTTTTATTTATATATTTTTATTAAGTTAATAGTAAGAAATAATAATTACAGAGTAAGACCCCAGATAATTTAAAAATTTTGAAATTTGTTAAGTAGTGTCATATAAGATCTTCGGTAATAACCTTTTTTAATAGACAATTGTAAACACTGGCATTTTTCTTCGTCTGTGTTCTAGTGGTATATCTTGCATATCTTCATTTAGTATACCGTAAAATTTTGTTTGTTTTTATTATTTGTCTAGGATTACTTACTAGTCAAATGTTGTTCAATTATTATACTTTTCATGTTCTTAATCTAGGGACAATCACACATGAATAACTATTTTGTATCTATAAAAGAAAAAAAAGAGTTTCGCTTTCCTCTTTTACTTTTTTTCTTCCTTGGCAAATTACCACCGATGAGCTTCTGACAAATTAACTTATCGGAATAATGAGATTCTCTTCGAAAAACTAGAACGAAAAAGTTTTGAGGCAGAATTGTGTGCGGGGCGTGAGATGCTACGAAAGGAAGAAAAACCTCGGTAATAGAAAATAATAAATAAAAGGCACGATTCGCAGATACAGATGTCCGATGTCGGAAACTGAGTGATCACGATTCTCTCAGTTTTATTTTTCGACGTTTTACGATCAACTTTGACAATTCTATTTTATAAGAATACGTAATAAAAAAATAATATCGTGTCCAGAAAAAAAATTATTAGTGACAGGTAGAGCAATTATTTTTGGCTTGTCTAGAAACCAGCCGTTCCAATCCTACGAATTTATCCGTGTATCTACGGATTTTCAATTTTTTGGCAAAATTGAAAAGTGATAAAGAATTTTGTTACATTGTTAATAATTACAGTTGGGGTTTGAAACCTTTGGTGTTACAATACCAAGATAAAACACTATTTCACCACAATACACCAAAACACTACTTGTTGATGATGTTAACATCATCGGTAGATGATTAAAGCTCACTCAGCGGTTAGTGAAACACGCGTCCAGTGCAAAAGTAAGTCCTGCGTAAAAGCGTTTTTATTTCTTTTAGAATGTAGTTGATGCTCTTTGCAAAGTTCCCGATGTCGCTGATGTTGGTTGCTGCTTCTTCTAGTCCCTCCAAAAAGGTGCCGTAAAGTTTTAAAGCATCGATTTTCTAGTGCCGCACAGTGGCACAGAGAACAACACTCTGTGGTTTCTTTTTCGTCTCCGCATTCTCTGCAGAAGTCGTCGTTGAAAATCTCCCCCCCCCCCGTGGGGTAGTTACTAGGTTCTAGGTACTAGTACTAGGTTCTTTTTGTGCTCTAGTAGTTGTTTTGCCTTTTTGCTATCTTCTACTGGCCACAGTCTTCGAGCTGTTAGGTTAGGTTAGTACTCACGGTGTTGCCATGTCTCTTGCTGCTTGGCCTTGATGGTAGTTCCTATAGTTTTAGTTGTGTATAGTTTCTTATAGTTTTCACTATGTTGACACTGGACATGGTCTCTGCCTGCTTCTTGGTTGCCCATCACATTACTGTGGCCTTGCACTCAGCAGAAAGTGGTCCCGCCTTGACACAGCCAGGTCAGTGCTTCTCGGCAGTCCATAACAATTTTCAATCTCACTGATTGCATGGTGATGCTTCTTAAAAATCCCAAGCTGTCAGAGTATATCACGATATCTCCCATTGGTCTATCAGCGATTTTTCCTCATATAAAACTGGCTGCTTCCTTTATTGCGTAAACCTCTATATGCTCGTAGAACATTACAGCCATCGGATAGCCTTAAAAATCGTGGGATGTCCAGTTCCTCTGAGAAGATGCCTATACTTGTGCCTCGGAAGTCACAAAAGCATCTGTGTAGACTGTTATCTCTTAAGTGTTCATTACTAGGTTGCTTTCCCATTCTTCTCTTGTTGAGATGCGAATCCTTATCTTTTCTCCAGAATCACGTTTGGTGAGCATATTATAGTCCGTTTTCTGGTCTCGCAGATGATAACTCGTGTTCGCCATGCTTTTTCCTATCACTGGATGACATTGGATGATCCAGTGAGTATTGTATTGGATGGATGGTGGATCACATTCACGGGCCTGTCGATTGATTGTAAGTCCAGAATTACTTCTAGCGCAGCTTGCGCTATGTTGTTTCTTGTTCCAGTTGTACCTATCGCTGTACTTTTGTGATGCTTTTTCTATTTTTCTCTTTAAGTACCGTTTCGCACCATACTAGTGCTTCATAGGTAATGATTGGTCTAACTACAGCAGTGAACATCCAGTGTACGGTCATAAATATCTTCGAGAATAATCAATATTTTTAGTTTTCGACGGTTTTAGGATTTAGCAAAGAGCACCTTCCCTCTAATTAAATAATTTTGATATCTCTTCTGGTTTACAAGACCCTTGTAGTGTGCATTCTTATATGGGACACTGTGTATATTATACTGGAAGCCTTAATTTTTACTTTTTACACAAGTCTCTAAATGCAGACAAAGCTGTTCCAAAAATATCCTATATTAGTCTATTCAACGAGAAGATCCACGACTGTGACTTGTATTTTCTGTCATTCTGTCACTTTTTGGATGTCATTTGTTAAAATCTTCCCCGAACTCGTCGCCTTTATATAAAAAATCCATAAATATGCAAAATGAAAACAGTAGAATCTTAAATAAGTATCATTAAATTTTATAAGTTGTTATTAACATTCGTGAATAAAGCTTTATGTCTAGCCATAGTCATTATAAACTTCTTCCAAGCACAAGTATCATATATTTTTCCCCAAGCCATTATTAAGTCTAGCTTCTTAAGTTGCATATCTCAGATTACAGAATATCCATGAGCATATGTTAGTCTCCTATTATACTATTAGAATATTATAATTAGGTATCAGATTAAATATTTTACATCTACCTCATTATGAAAGTAGAAAAAAAATATATTGTTTTATAGTATATCACACCAGTTATTTTAAATTTAATATTAAAGTTGAAAAAGCATATGAAATAAAAACTTTCATTAAAACTACAACAGGCTGTTTTTGGTTTTGCGAGTTTTTAATAGTTCTTTTTTCATTTTCTTTAAGAGATGATTGCCTCTTAAGATGCGAAAAGATCTTTTGTTCGTTAGACAAGAAAAATTGCGCTCTGAATATGTTGTCTTCTCCAACAATTTTAGAGAAAACAACTAAAAAATGTATAAAGAATGAAAATTTAAAAATAAGCAGTTTGTAAAAAAAACTCCAGAAACTTCATTATTGAGTTTGAATGTTTGAAGATCCATTATAAAAAGAAGAAAAAGATTAAACTCCAATCTAAATAAATATAATAATATGTATAAAGAATATTTATTAAAATTAGTAGAATAATATAGTATTAACTATGTTTTTTTATAACAGCTGACAAGTTTGTCACCCTTGGATTAACGCAGCAGTGTTTACAAAAAACAACTATTTTATTTTGTAGAATAAGTGTAAGTAGATAATGGAAATACCCATAAGACTTTTTTGAAGAAATATAGTATTTATGTATATTAAAACCCAGAAATATTATAACAATTAGGAATACATACATATTATATTTTTACTGTATTATACATATATTTTTAACATATTAGATTCTGTAACTGATTTTCGTTATCGAAATTTCTATTACTTTCTAGGGAAAAAATAATTTAGAATAGTGAAGAGCATATGCAAGGCCAAGACTCTCTTGGTCTTGGTCTTGCAGTCTAATAACTGGTCTTGGTCTTGCGGCACTCTTGCAAGTCCACTTTTTTAATAGGTTTTTACTAGATGCACTTTCTACGAGATAGAAGATCTGTAAATAGATAGTTTTCAAGTAATTTAATCCAAATAAAACTAAAAAATCAATATATGTCTGATAATTTTTTTTATATTTCAATATATATTTAATCAGCATTTATTCCATTAAAATCGTATGTAAAAGTCAGGAGACTTGCAATAAATTAAAGCAATCATTTTAACCCTCACCCTGGGTATTTTTTACTTTATTCGGTAGAAAATGACACTCCGAATAGAATGACATATCATATGTCAACTTTTGACATTTTCGCATATATGGTTTATTTGAAATTGTAACATGCGGTTCATAACGACAATTTGACTCGAAATATCAAGTGTGTGGTATCAAATTATTCGTAAAAAAATGTTTTTTTCCTAAAATACTAATGAGCCACCCTTGTTCCATTTGAAAAAGTTGAGATATGATTAAAAATACGAATTGGGCATCTTTTAACCGGCCAGGACAAGACACTAAAAACATTAGACAATCAAATCTATTTTTCCAAGGTTCCTTAATTAAAACTAAATTAGTGTTTTTAACACAACCATGGCAGTCTAGATTGAAATTTAAAATACAATTTGTTTTTGAGCGAATATGTCAAAAGTTGACATATGATATGTCATTCGATTCAGAGTGTCATTTTATATCGAATAAAGTAAAAAAAAATACCGAGGGTGCGATTTAAAAATTAAAAGTTGTAGTCATTTCCAGTGAAACAGGAAGTGACTGAAAACAACTGAGTACGTCAATCAATCCTAATTTATGTCATATACTAACATATCAAATTTTGTTTTTTATCTGAAAAAATAAAAAAGTTTGATGAGCCACTTTTGAGACGCACCCGGTATATTATTAATTTTATTTAATAAACTATGAAGGGAAAGGGGAAGTAAATAAAAATTTTGTTATTTTTTTAATATTATCTATGAATAATAAGATGTTAAATAAAAAACGTAAAAAAATGTAAGACTGCAAGAGTCGTGCATGTTGGGTCTTCGTTTTCCATAAGTCTTGCAGATGTAAAGCTAGTATTGGTCTTTCCTTTGCTTTTTGTGCAATACCAAGACCAAGACCGCAAGATCAAGACCAGTCGCTCATCACTATTTAGAAATATATATGATAGATTTGACAAATGCTATCATTATCACTTAATAAAACCCAGGGTTGGAAAAAATCATGATTTTTTTTATTTAAATCAGATTTTTTTGATTTTAATTCAAAACAATATTTAAATGGGATTTCCAAATGACCTAGGACTTATTTCCAATTAAAGTCCTATCCTAAATGGCTAAATCTTTATAACTCTGCCCGATACCGGTAACATTAACAATTCTACTGCGCGTTTGTCCTTTTTCCACATCGGTCACCAATATATTCCGCAAAAAAAGTCGCTCGCTTCAGATCAAAATGATTTTCTTTCAAACATCTCAAAAATATTAACTTTTGTCATTTTAACGCCTAGGCATAAAAGTAAAGCACTTTTACGCCTAAGCACAAAAGTACAAAAATATATTGTTTAACCCTTAACTGGTCCGCCGTCGTCTGACAGACTACGCCAAATAATTAACACATGATTGGTGTTCTAGCTAATCCTACCCCTCTAGGTCAACAACTGATAGCCATATTTGTGCCCAAACTGGATTAGTATTTTAGAAGTTCTGGAAGAAGTTACTGAAACCGTAGTCTCACAGACGACGCCGGACCGTTTGTGTAAAATTTTATGTGTGACAAATTTTTGTAAAATATAACTGGGTCTCCTAAATGAGTGCCTTTAGGGGACTCTAGTTATGAGGAAACTCTATTAAAATGATATGATGAGGCCTGTGACAGTGACAATATGACAATCTGCCAGACAAATGCGTTTGGCAATGTCAAATATTCCACGAGAAATATGCTTTACAATTGGTAGAATACTTGCAATTCCTGTACAACCAGAAGACGCCCACGGAGATATTTTTATCCTAGAGTTCTTATCGTAGTCAAAGACAATGTTATGTCCTAGTTAATTATTTTTTATGTCTAGAATGTACGAATCCATTGTGTAAAACATGTTCAGAAAAACAATGAAATTTGCCTCATGCTGTAACTAAAAACTTTTCCTTTAACTCCAGTTTTATAACTTATTTTTTTATATAATAGTATTAAATACTTATTTCTATATTGTAATGACTGTTAGTAATTTGGTTTTATTTTTAGAGCTTAGTAAAAACCTATATTGTTTTTTTTTTTCCAAATTTATATGTATGCTATTTTATTTTGTACTATATTTTCTGAAAGTTTATATTAATTGAACCCATTTTTGTCTAGATTAGTTTAATAATACATAATATAATATATAATGAAATAAAAATTTGTTATTTTTTAGTTTTTGTGTGTTTTTTAACTTTTTAGAAGGCGTAGTCCCACAGACTACGCCGGACCGTTTATGATACATATCTATTACCGGACCAGTTAAGGGTTAATAATATTAAGTGTCAAATTAAACGAGTGTATAAATTGTTGCTCGATTACTGTTCCTTTTATTTGCAATGTTTGAAATTGATTAAAAAATATTTGTAATGTTTTAAAAGAAATAGTATGTTCTATTTGTAGTAAAAATGTACTTTTTGTGCATCCCTGTAACGTCGGAATACCTTTACAATGGTCCTTCAAAGGTACAGTATCGTCAAAAAAAGTATAATTTTTACTCCTGATAAAACAATACACGGAAATTCGGAAATAGTCTTAAGTCGGGAATGAAATTAGTATGTATTATCTAATGTTAAAGTGTAAAGTACTTACTGCAGATCAAAATGTCGGTAGGAATCTGGAAACATACAACCGTTTCAAAAACAAAAATAAAACAACACATTTTCTGACAACGATTACAGAATCCCGGGAATGAAGATATAGTCTCTATATCAGAAGAACCTAGTTCTGCACTAGACTTTGCGGATGATATGTATTCGAACAGCGAATTTTTGTCACTTATATATACATTTTAAAATAAATCCCTACGTTTAGCGGTCTAATGGATTCACACGAAATTACTTCAAAAATCGGTCCAACATTTAAATTTTGATGAATAGATATTTTTATATAGTTTTATAACATTTCCAATTATTTTTCAATTTATTATCTGTTATATATGTATGTTATAGAAATATCTTTTCTAGTTTTCTATGACACATTTTTATAACTTTTACAGTTATTTTTTGATTTATTATAAAGTTTCAATAAAATTATTTCTTTTTGATTTAAATCACATGATTAAAATTGAAAAAATCACTTGATTTAAATCACGATTTAAATCATGATTTAAATCGTTTGATTTAAATCATGCCAACCCTGATAAAAACCTATTCAAACCTAATCAAAGATATTTCTTGAAAAAAATCCTGAATATTTCGCCACTGAAACGGAAATAAAAATCTAACAAATAAAATCTGATGCCACCTAATGAGGCTTAGACTAAAAAACTTACTGTATATTTTTTTTCGGGTTTTTGTCAAGAAATTAACCCGACACAAAAGTATAGACATTTCACATTTTTATTAATCAAAGATAGTTATGCGTTTAACATTATGAACAAATTTTGTAGACTTAAAAAAAGCAAAATAAAAAAAAATTAAGCCTCCACCGTGACAGTGTTTGACACTGCCGTGACCAGGATTCGAACCTGGGTTACTACGGCCACAACGTAGGGTCCTAACCACTAGACGATCACGGCTATCGGAGACATGAAAACCAATTTACAACCATTGGTTTTTCTAATCTCGATCAATTTATCACGCTCCAGTTATGAAGGTAGGCAAAGCCACCCGCGGGCGATAGAAAAATGAAAGGAACCGTTGTTTCAATCGATTGTAATAGGCGGGTACTCTTAGATAAGCATAAACCATAAAACAGTACCTTTGTACACGGTATTGATCCCATAAAATGAAAGATAAACTATAAACCGTAAAGCTCGGTGGGATATAATCAAGGAAATTTGATTAAATAGATAAACTTTTCAACGGTCCATGATGTTAAATAATACTGAAATGTGATATTTTCATTTACGAATTTAAAAAAAATCAGCGGCAACGCTATTTAGTTATAGTCGAAGTGTTTTTTACTTACGGTAGTTTAGTTTTTAAAGCAATGAGTTCAAGTACGGACGAAAGCGTATTTTTTGTGCTCTTCTAACAGAGGAAGAGGAAGAGGGGGTGAGGAAAAGTTTGGACTCATACGATTAACAAAAAAAGAAAGAAGTTTGGAGAATTTTACCATCTTTTTCAGATTTAATAAAAGACAAAATAATTTTTCAGTATTACAAAATATAAAGAAACATTTGCCTCCTCAATTGAGGGTTTTAGAAGAAAAAAACACCAGGTATATCTACTGTCATATTTTTCAAGAAGAGACAAATTACTAATATTTTGATAATTCTTATTTATTCTGATGTGTATATTAGTTATGTGGTCAAAAAAACCCTGATCTTTTTTTATATATTTAGGTAATTAGAATTTAAAAATTGGAGATTGTCACTTTTGTTAAAAAGTGGAGATTGCCAGTTTTGCCTCTACACCCCTCAATTATATTAAATCTTTGATAGAAAGGCATTTCGTCCATCTGTCTCTAGTGAGGGAAGACTAAAAAAAAATATCATATTCCTTTATGAAAATCGATTTGCCTAATTTACCTTTAAAAATACAATTCTGCCATTGATACATATCACTAGTTCCTAGTCAAAAAGCCAACTGAAAACTCTGGAATGCAAAATTATTTCCCTTGTGAGTACGCACACTGCAACGCGCCGAAACGCGGGAGACGGAAAAAAGTTGCTAGAGAAGTCTTCCGACTTCTTGACGGAAATCCCGCGGCTCGTTTCTGGGCTGCGCGCTCTAATGTGCGTTGGTCCATTTAAATACATGGCAAGCAGACAGAAGAAATTTCCACATGGCGCCGCGCCGCGTCGCGCCGCGTTCTAGTGGGCGACAACCTTCAGGATGACACTTTAAAAACGGCAGTCAGGAATGCACATTATAGTGTTTTTTTAAACAACTATCACTGCGAACGGCAGCTTTTCATCGGAGGGCAGTCGTGGATAAGGCATTTCACTGGAAAAAAAACTAATTAATAACAATAAACAAAAAAATTGTTATTGGGCGCCAGGCATGTACAGAGAAAGAAAACACAGTTGTATATTACTTAAAACTAATGACTATATTTATTCATGATGTTCTTTGATGGTAAACATATGGTAAATAACATTGTAGAATTCTAGCAACTATAGTGGTTATATGTCGAAGAAAGTAATGTTAAAAATAGTACTAAATATGTTTAATGAAAAAGACTATAGAAAAATACAATATAGATTAGGCCATAGAAAATGTATAAAAGGTAGCAATACTTTAATTAATTTGTTAAATTTTATACGATATTAAATCTGAGATGTTTCAAGGCGTAGATTCTAGAATCGGTTCGGTTATTCATTTGTTAAAATGACGCAGGAATATATACAGAAAGTAATACTATTACAAAACGTAATGTTCGCAAAGAAACTAAGATCTAAATCATATTTAAAATACCAATCGGATATAAGTAATTTAACCACTAGTACGATATTAATTATTCAAGATGTATGTTATTGTTTTAAGACTAAAAATGAAAAACATAAAAACCAGAACTTAAATCTAAACTTAGCTGTTCGTTCTTAAGGCAATCCTGCTTCAAACAGTAACAGCGTGAGGTGGGACTCGTATTTCTGTACTGTCTCTCGGCCAATGCAACAAAAGGGGCTAGGATGAGGACACCATGAACTAGTACAGCTGTAACTATCGAATGGGCTTAAAAACAGGAACGATGCAGCATGGAGCGTACGCCACATCCACGCTGGGGCACTCTGTACATAGGATAAACCATGCACACAGTGGACACTCGTCCATAGGACATCTGTACATGGGAACACTACCCATACCTTGGAACACTACTAGGACCTTGGATAATGCCCGTACATTGGATACTGTCCGTACCTTGGACATCCAACCATAAGATAATGTCCGTAACATGGACCATAACCTTGGAATCAATACATCTATATGGGACACCTGCTCATACCTTGGACCCTAAAAACACGAAACCCTTGTTTAAAACCAAACAAGGTCTAATAAACAAAATAAACCTACCTCGAAACACTTCCGAGGACTCAATAATAAACAAAAGAACTGTCCTTTCTTCCATTTAACATTCTGGAGGACAAAAGAAAACCAACGTGTCAGCAAACACCAAATACGAGTTGAGGTGGGCCAATCCAAAACTCTACCCTAAAAATATTCAATAATAATAACGAATCTAATAAAGATAATATCTCATCTTTACCTGTTGCTTTGAAATAGCAGCTGATTCAAATTATACAGCAAGATTTAAATAATTGCAATTTCTCTAAACAGGGCTCTGAAGGTAAAAAGTGAAGTTAAGCGCGGAGAGCGAAACCTTGAAAATAAATGCCCACAGAGCAGCACAGGATTGTCGACTTGAGAACGTTAGAACTACGCCAAGCGCCTCAAACAAATTATCCGGTCTGAACGATACGGAATCGGGTGAACATACGCCAGACATCATATATCATATATAAAAAAGACATGTAACGAACTAAAAACGTTACAACATCAGGAGATTGGAACATAGTCATTAGAACATAATTTCATTAATTGTGATTGATAAATTTGCGTTTATCTCATTAAGGAGATCGAAATCGACAAAATACCAAGATACAACTTTTAATTAGCATTAAACGTTCTATGTAATTTTGCTATCAAAAGATGATAAATCTGTAGTTATTTTTTTAGCATTAAAATATGTAGCACTTATAGTAACTTTTACTCTCAAAATGTGATTCGAATCACTAAAAGCACACAAAAGAAAATTATAATAAATCGCAAGAAATGAAGACTTTAACCCCTTGTAGCTACGGAACAAAGCAAAATAGGACCTATGTTGATATGAAAAATAAATCTTACTTCTACGTAAGAAATCTCCCCACGAGAGATGGCACATGTTTTTTGAAACACCCTGTAATAGAAAAATGTGATAAGTGTGTATTTTTACACTTTGTCAACTTTATAACATTTGTTTTTATATTTAATTCACTTTTTCCGGGATAGTACAATGAAATTCCAGGAACCGGGACAACTCACCAGAATCTGTGACAGACAAACGATTATATACATGGCCCGGCAATAGTGCGTCGGGCATCTGTAGCTCCTAGAATAAAAAACTTGAGAATTTTGTTTAAGTGCAAACCTAAAGTATGTACCAGGATGTATTTCAGGAAAATATTTTAACTTCTATAAGGTGGCTCAAAAAAGTGTGAGTGGACCTGGATGATTTTTTTTTAAATGGAACACCCTGTATATTATTGCATTTTGGCTTCCTTTCAGATCACTTTACAAAACCCTAAGATATGAATAAATATATTTCGATAGTTTCAGAGATATTAAAAAATAAATCAAAAATATATATTTTTCAGCCCTTCTTAAAAAATTATTAAAAATACAAGAACTGTCCTGAAATCAAAACTATATTAGGTATTTACTTTAGATGGTCTGTACTTACTTTGCTATAATTATGGAAATCGTAAATCATACAGGATGTTTAAAATTCTACGCCAAACTTTCTAAAATATAAAATAATTTTTCTTGGTTTTTTTAAATGGAACACCCTGTATATTATTTTTTCAATAGATGGAGAATTAAAAAATAAACATTTTTTGTATTTAGAGTATTTCAAAATTTTTAACGGTTTCGCAGATATTCGCGGTTTTATATTTCATATGGCATTTTCCACAATAAATTTTTATCAAAGCCAATAATATTTCTCTCGTATTTTACCATTGAATGCGCCATATGAAATAATACTGCGTGTATCTGCAAAACTATTAAAAAATTTTTGAAATACTTTAAATACAAAAAATGTTCATTTTTTAACTCTCAGTTTTTTAACTCTAAAGTAAATACCTAATATAGTTTTAATTTCAGAACAGTTCTTGCATTTTTAATAATTTTTTTAAGAAGGGTTGAAAAATATATACTTTTAATTTATTTTTTAATATCTCTGAAACTATCGAAATATATTTACTCATATTTTAGGATTATGTAAAGTGATCAGAAAGGAAGCCAAAAATGCAATAATATACAGGGCGTTTCATTTAAAAAAAATCATCCAGATCCACTCACACTTTTTGAGCCACCCTATAGAAGTTGAAATATTTTCCTGAAATATATCTTGGTACACACTTTAGGTATGCACTTAAACAAAACTTCCAAATTTTTTATTCTAGGAGCTACAGATGCCCGACACACTATTGCCGGACCCTGTATGTTCATGTAACTTAGACGAATTGACATAAAATCGAGAAAAATCTATTAAATTCTTGCATATTTTGGCATATTGATTTTGAAAATATATCAATACTTATATGAAATGAAATGAACAAAATTCTTACAGCTTTAGTGTATATTAATAAATAATATTTTCTTGCCTTTAGCTGTGTTTTTTTTTCTAATTTCGAAAAATCGAAAGTAGAGAAAAAAAAATAAAAAGGAAAAAGAAAATTGTTTTGCTTGTCGTAAAGGGGGTGAACTTAACCGACACTTTACGACATCGTCTGTTGATATTGAAAAAGTTTTGCTTGCCGTATCTGTGAGAACCAGCCCCTGGACAGCCCACCTGATGAAGGGTAGGCCCAGAAACGGGTTGTGGGAGTGGAGTTTGGTTCCCCCCTTTACGACAAGCAAAACAATTTTCTTTTTACTTTTTTTTCCTCTACTTTCGATTTTTCGAAATTAGAAAAAATACACAGCTAAAGGCAAGAAAATATTATTTACATAAGACTTTAGGTCTCATTTTTTATAATAATTCTAATATCTCTAGATTATATCCCCACTCGTATCCTTTTCACAAAGCCTAATAACATGAATACTGAACCTTCCATATAGCTCTACTACAGCTTATCATTGCCTAGTACAAAGAACCGCAATTTACCAGGCTATTGCACTGACGTAGAATGTGTTCTGTCGTTTTTTTGAATGACAGAATCTGTCCATAACTTCGTCTGTCAATCTCATCAGCTTTAAATACCTAATGAGCTTATTATATTAAGCAATGCCCTGTTGGGAAACCCACTACCGTTTGACAATTTTCAAGCTTTTCTTTGCTTATCAAGTCTGCCGTAAATTTTGGGGGGTGTTCTGTTACGAATAATTTCACCCTACCTCTGTCCTGCTGAACTTTTCCTTATTCTAACGATTTATTGGCCGCCCACTGCGTTGTGGTCATTTTTGTCCAACAAATGACATTGTATATCTATTTCAAGTGTCTTTACTTATTCCTAATATACAGGGTGGTCCGAACTGTATTCCGGAAACTTCGGGAGCATATTCTGCAAATAAAAATAAGTAAAAAAGTTCGTTTAAATGTATGTCCTAAATGCTTAGTTTCGTTTCGAGATACAGGGTTTAGAAGTTTCATTTTTATTTCGATTTTTTCCAAATAATTTCTGAAGTAATACCAATATTTGGATAAAAATTGGTGTCTGGGAATTTTTTGACATGAAAAATTTAATTTTGATGTCAATATGACTCCTATTTGTAGGGGGCACCACCTACATGTGTTTTTACGTTAATTGTTTTGAAAAGTACTCAACTTTTCGTCCGTACCTGTATAAAACTACTGGGTGAAAAAATGTACATTTCCATGATTTTTTACGTAAAAAATGTCTCTTGGTAAAAATCGCTACTCAAGATATTTAAAATTGAAATAGTCAATACATCTCATTATTGATATAAAATAAACATGTTGAATAGACAGTTATTTGATTATTAAATTAATCATAAATTTTTCTTCGACAAAATGGTGATAAGATAGTTTTTATTGAACTTTTGGCACAAAAAAATTTCAAATTTATGATTTCTGTATAATAACTACCGTATGATCGAATAAAAAAGGCGTCAGCGATGGCTATGAAATGAAAATCGCTGTCATTTTATATGTAAAATTATATGGGAAATGTCATCGATCGTCATTTCCAAGCCAACTGGACGCCATTTTTTTTTCGATCATACGGTATTTAGTCAACATATTTAATATATGTCAATGATGACAGGTATTGATAATTTTGATTCCAAATATCTCGAGAACAATTACTCGTAGCGATTTTTACCAAGAGACCTTTCTTATGTAAAAAACAACATAAATGTATATTTTTTTACTCAGTAGTTTTATTCAGGGGACGGACGAAAAGTTATTACTCTTCAAACCAGTTAAAAAATATGTAGGTAGCGCTCTCTACAAGTAGGAGTAATATTGACGTTAAAATCAAATTTCTCATTTCAAAAAACTCCGAGACACCAATTTTCATCCGAATTACTTCAGAAATTATTTGGAAAAAATCGAAATAAAAATGAAACTTTTACACCCAGTACCTCCGAAAGTAAGCATCTTGGGACATACATTTATACGAACTTTCATATTTTTTTTTATCTGCAGAATATGCTGCCGAAGCTTCCGGAATACATTTCAGACCACCTTGTATAGTCTAAATATAGTATAAGTAATAAGAGTATCGATATAATATGGTCCTTTAATCAATACTTGCTCATTAAATCTATCGTTACGAAAACCACTTCTTTCCTCCCTAAATATAGCACATATTTCTTCTCTATCAAAATAAGTTATTTTCTTCCACCTCGGTAAGTAAATTACGATCATTAAAGAAGAAAAACTAAATTATTGCTGTCTCTTCTTTATTTCTCTGGAGATATGAAAAGCAATTAAGCTGTGCTGTGCCGCTTAAGATATTTTTAGTTTCTTTTACGGCGTTTTTCGTCCAGTCGTAAAGGAAGGGGCAACAAACTAATAAACTACCTGCTAAAGGTTAGCACAGAAAATATATTTAAAAATTGCCAATAAAAAAATGCAAACTAATATCCCAAGAGAACCTTTCAGGTTGGGTATGAATAATAAAAATTGCACAGGCATTACTTTTATTAGTTTTAAGTAAAGTCTGTTAAGAGGGTGCATACCTGCAAAATTGTCGGATTATCCTCACTGAATTGGAAAACTTAAAGACTATTTTTTTGTAAACATAAAAAATTGTGTGTGCACTATGTGCGCATATTTGAAGTGAAACTTCTTACTAACAGCTATTAAATTGAAGGATTTGAAGGATATAATTTTTTTATGAATGGTTTCAAAAACTTCAATGAAATTCAAAACTTCAAAAAAATTAGAGTTAATATAAAACCGTATACTGTTCTAGCTTGGCATATGATATGATTCTCTTTATCTCTGCCCTTCATACGTGTTACATATATTTTTATATATTTTTATTATAAGCTATTTATTCTACAGTAATACCCGGATCTTATTGATAGGAGTGAGTGGTTATTCCGTTTAAATTTTATATATAATTTTACAATTTTAGAGAGTAAGTAAAACTCACGGAAACCGTTATGAAAATCAAAACAATAAATGACAATTGAAGGGATGGCTGCAATAACCAGGCAGCTCCACTTTTTTTCGAAAATAAGGTTTTTTAAAATTGGCCGGTCTTTCCTGCAACAATCAGTTCTCTCCATATAACAGTACATAAATGGCGACGTTAGCTGGAGCTGCCTTGCTCTGGGTTTGCTGCAAGAACTGAGCAGCTCTTTTTCGATTTCCCACAAATTTATTATAATGGAGCTGCCTGGTTATTGCTGCCACCCCTTCAATTGGAATTGGAATTGAAGAAGAAGAAGAAGGAATTGGAATTGAAGAAGAAGAAGAATTTTATATAAGCCGCATCAGCTGCTGGGCCATTAAGCGGCATTAATTGGAATATTTGTATTGTCATTGTCAAATATTTTTGGCCAATCACAAGCGATTCATATTATCCATTAAACGGAGGCATGAGAATGCAACAAATTTAAAAATTACGGATTTGTTTAACCCAATCAAAGTTTTTAAATTCAACTAATAAAATTAGTATCGCATCATCGTATCATAGGATATCGGACGCAGGAAAACCCGCCTTTATTCATGATATGTCAAAATTAACAATCTTTTTATTTCATATTTGTGTGTTGACACTTATTCAGTCCTATATAATATTAGATATAGATATGTATTTAAAAGAAAAATATCTGTCTATCTAATATTAGTTTGTTGACCTATCCAGTGTTCCCAACGCAAAATTTCCATCACAATTCGACATCTCTGCACGACTAGGGACTTTACAAAACTCCACAAAACCGCCATTAAAAGGGGTTGACGCCAGCGGGGGCGCTCGCAAACCCGAGGATTGTCGGGGGGCAAAAGTCGTAAACTCGGGCGGCAGACACCCTCGTAAGGGTCTAGGGCACGTACGCCACTGGGTTTTATTACCGTCAAGGGCGGGGGAGAATTCGTCGATGGGAAAAGTGGCTAGGAATGACGAGAACTGTTTTTGATAGAAATAGAAATTCTGTAAAATATTTTATATTGTCTTAATTTATTTTGAAATGTTAAGATTATCCTACAAACAGTATGTCCCCGGATTGTCTCTACAAGAGGAATTTTTTTAATTATTGGCATTTTGAGAAAAATGCATTCTTCATAAAAAAATTAGCTTGTTCCAAAATGGTCAATCCCGTTTATACTTTTCCAAATTTCCATACTGTTTTACAGAAAATTAAAAAAAAAACATGAAAATAGGGTTGAAAAAAGGTAGCTTCTTGAGATTCCGGAAAAATTGCTGCAGGAGTACAATCATCACATGTAACAACAAAAGTATCCTTGATCATAATAATATATCTAGGGCACATATGTTTGTTATTAGATGTGATGATTGTGACAAAGGGCGATGGTGGCGATTGCCAGCCGGGTCCCAGCCTTAATATTAAATAGAAATGAAACAGAAAAAAAGTGACGGTAATATTCTGACGTTATCCCCAAAACGTTTTTTTGGATTAACAATACATATTTATATTTGCATTGCATTTTGGTTTGCATTGCATTATGGGTAGTTTCCTGATTTTAAACACACATACAACAAATCGATAGGAAAAAATTGACCAAAACGTAAGGCGAAAAAATACGCAAAAAATCCACCCGGGCCGCATTTAAGCAAAATGTACCATTATATAGTCCATAATGTGATTTTCCCTGCTCTCATTGGTTGAGACTAAACGCTGGTGCGTTTTGCCAACCGTGACTAAAACGTGGTACGTTCTGCCATATTCTTTCCAGCATCATGCAAATGTTTTTAGGACAATGCAGATTACACTAACATGTTATAAACGCCATTATTAAAATCTTTGATTTTTAGGAATGAGCACAGAATTATCCTATTTAATATTTGATCGTCTTTTTAGGACCAGCGTGAAATGTTAAGAAACCGCCTATTTTATAACAATATTAGTCTGACACTTCTGAAAAATTGTTTGTTTGATTTCCGTGTGTCGTGGCGTCCCTGTAACACAGACAGGTATATGTGGTCAATGTACATAATTTAAAATTATTTTGAAATGTACAAGATGTGTCAGAACTAAGATCCATACCAAAGTTATATTTTTTCTTATGGAACACCAGGTATTTTATTTCACTTTTGGATTTTTGAACATAAAATAAGGCATTTATTATAAGGGTTTATTTAATATGTTTAAATGCTTTGGTTTTTGAGATATTTAAATATATTTAAATATGCATGCTATGATAAAAAAGTTTGTCAACACCTTGTAGATTACTTTTCAGAATTAATTCTTGCGCTGACTTTCAAGCCAGAGAAATAAACCTTACTAAACAATTTGATTGCTTCCTTAAATGTATACAGGGGTGTCAAAAATTGCATCATACATAGAAATAACGAAGTTTTTATGTAAAATAAATATTTAAAATAGACCAGCAATTTTTGATACCCCCGTATACATTTAAGAAAGCAATACATTATTTTAGTAAAGTTAATTTCTCTGGCTTCAAAGTCACCACAAGAATAAACTCTAACTGAAAAGTAATGTACAGGGTGTTGACAAACTTTTTTATTAGAGCATGCATATTTAAATGTCTTTAAATATCTCAAAAACCAACGCATCTAAACATATTAAACCCTTATAATAAATGCCTTATTTTAAGCCCAAGAATCCAAAAATGAAATAAAACGGAATAGTATCTTAGTTCTAACACACCCTGTACATCTTCTTGGGAAACTGCGTGATTTTTGTCCCAAAGCCACCTCCATACAGCCTGTCTAATACGGAAAGAACAAAGTAAAAGTTCGCCGTACAATCCAGGCAACTGAATATAGCCGCGAAAATTCTGAAATCCATGCGTCGCAATCTTCTGCTGTTTTTAGTTCAGCATAAATAATGCTAGCTTAAACCAAAACTAATTTTACACTGAATCGAAATTGATCCGGTAAAATATACGTCAAACCTTCAGATGTCATGGTAGATATCAATTAAAAATGCTAAAGTTTATTCAAACACACAAAAACAACGTCTGTCTAATGAAAACTACTTGAGAAAAGCGTATAACGGCGGCGTGTTTTTGGCGAAGTTGTCATATCAATACGTCAATTCTTTTTTATTGTTTGGTTTGGGATAATTCAGGGCTATTGAAAAGGTTAATGCCATTCGATCTCAGGCATAATACACCACGTTTTAGTAAAGTTTAGCAACATGTACCTGCGTTTGGAATGCCTCACGCTAACGTGGCAAAATGTACCGCATTTTAGTCATGTTTGGCAAAACGCAACAGCGTTTAGTCTCGACCAATGAGAGCAGGGAAAATCACATTATGGACTAAATAATGGTACATTTTGCTTAAATACGCCCGGGCCCCTCTGGCTCTGACCCAGTCCGACCCTAGTGATTATTACAAAAAAAACATGAAAAAAGGTAGCTTCTTGAGCTTCCGCAAAAATTGCTGCAGGAGTACAATCATCACATGTAATAACAAAAGTATCCTTGATCATAATAATATAATGTGCAATTAGTTTTTTGATTTTCTAAAAAGCAACGGCAGGAAAAAGTAAAATTGATTTTCAAAAAAAAATCCGTTTTTTCCAAAAAAAACTCAGCAATCCTTGAAATTTTTAAAACT
This sequence comes from Sitophilus oryzae, assembly GCF_002938485.1. Lineage (NCBI taxonomy): Eukaryota > Metazoa > Arthropoda > Insecta > Coleoptera > Curculionidae > Sitophilus > Sitophilus oryzae. The sequence continues at coordinate 187,365 of NW_022147449.1, read as the reverse complement.
TTTTTGATGGCATCTTGGTGAACATCCTAAAGCACAACTTTGTCCCAATTTAACCATGTTTGTATCTATTACGGTTACCGAAATACGAACGCTCGTCCCTCGAATTTGTAGCACCCTGTATAGGATACATTTGTTATTACATATACGTGAAGATTGTATTTTTTTCTCTTATTTTCTCTAAGTTAATCATCCTTGTATCTCTTTTGGTTGGGAAGATTCCAGTAGTAGTGCGCCTTCTTATATGGATACCATGTATAGAATCTAAGTTCTATATTTATTTTGATACTAGGTATATATTCTCATTTACCACGTCTGTGGAAGGTACGCCAGTGTGTTTTACGGCCGGATTGGGACGCTCCTGTCAGTGGCAGTGGATTGTCGCTGGCGGAACTATAGAGGGAAAATGGAGAAAAATAGTTGAGTGCAGAGGGAGTGGGATTGTTTTTGTTGAGTGACTGTTATGGAGGTAATAAATACGTGGAGTGCCTGGTGAAAATAAAACGGAATTCAATTGGCGAAATTTATAGCGATTGTTCTGCATAACCATGAAAAACAATGATGCATAATGTAGCAGCATAAAAAGTTTCAAATAAATTTAATATCTATTAATAAATCGAAATAAATTTTTGAATAGGTATATAGAATACTCATAAGAGCATGATTTTAAGAGAAATCATGCCCTTATGAGTACTTTATATGTTAGATAGTTAAATTCCTGGTAAACAGCTGATAAAGGCACTTTGGACATAAAATAAGTCTGTGTGCCATACATAAAAAAGGGCGAGATATTTTGTTTACTGTTGCCTTCTAAAACACTACACCATATTATATGGAACATTGATTTAAGTTTTTTATACTAATATCATGTATTTATTAATAAACTAAATTTATTCCTACTGAAACATGATATTTTTTTTTTCACTTGAAACATGTTTGCATTATATTGAGATAAGCCTATAGAAGAGATACCTAGATAAACAATACTCTGATTGATAGCTGTATTGCTAGTTGGTAGTATCGTAAAATTTCTTGTTTTTGCCTTTGAATGAAACTTTTGATAAACTTATATTAACACTTATGAGTCACTGAAATCCACTAAAATCTCAGTACCGTTCTTTAAGAAAAACTAAAAAAAAAAAGATAATGAAGCTCTATGTGTATGCATGTACGTACGTATGTATATAAAGTATCCCACTGTTTAAACCAACAATCTAAAGATATCAGTGGACGTTTTTCACATTACCAAAGAACGGTCTGGTGATTTAATTTGATTAAGATTACATATTTTAATAATTAGCTATATAAGTATATAAGAATTTCCTGTCTAACTTATAAATTTCATATTGTTATTGCTTCATTTTTTTTATTACTAGATGATGTTATGGTTTGAAACCGACGTTTCATTATTGATCTGCCATCATCAACTTTCTTTTTTTAAATACGACTGAAAACCAATGATTAAAAAAAAATCGAAAAATTCATGTTAATGTATTTTACATAAGAAATCGTGTGTTAGAAAGAGATAAAGAATAGATTTTTGGTAAGATATCGCCAGGAAATTATTAAAATATATTTTTTAAATAAGTGCGATATATTTTGCGGTTTTGGGACCTTAGAAGCTCTCAAAATCCGTAATAAAAATTCCAGAACCGTATTTAAAATCAGAAAGTTGATTTGAAAATCTGATAATACCAACTTGTAGAGCAAAAAGTGCAATTCGGAAAGATTAGAGGTTGAATTATTAGGGGTTTACTGGGTTTTCAAAAATCTTCGGAATTACTTGGAATTTTTCAACTTTTAAACTGAAATTTTCAGCAGCATCTAATTGATCCACCATTTAACTGACCGGGTATCTCTTCTAGGTTTCGCGATCCCCAATGATAAGGCTCGAATTTAGGACATCATCTGAATTTTTGAGAGGTCACCTACGCTTTCAATAAGTTTCTTCTTGCTATAGAGTTTGACATTCTAAGAAGAATCTAACACATGACTGAAAAAAAAACCGGCGTTAAAAACGCATCGGGAAGATCATTTTGGCAAAGTTAAGCCTTAGACGTCAATACTTGGCGTGTATTCTTCTTTATTTTCTAATGGCTCTTACTGCCAGTTGGCCTTAATAAGGTCGTAATTTATTGTTACAATAATGAGTAAAAATGATTTTTAAATGGTGTAGTTTAATATTCCAGAAATAATAATTTTTTGAAAATAGATAATATATGCGTCTGCTATCCTTTTTAATCTTTCTATAATTAATGTTAATTGTTGACAAGTTTTATATCAATTTTTAGTAAATGACGTCTAGGGATCGATCTCACTAAAATTACCATCGATTGTCATTCCCCAGCCGTCTTCGACGCCGTTTTTTTCGATCATACGGTATTTATTAGAGATGACCAGGAAATCGCAAACTGAACGGCGATTCAATCGCAGCGATTCTAAAATCGCAATCGCAATCTGTGATTGGCTCTCATAGGAAACTGCGATTGCGATTTCTTCTATTTGCGAGTTTCAATTTAGGCAACCAGTATTACTATAGCCGTGATTTGCAACTCTGTTGCGATTTGCGATTTTGCTGCAATTGTGATTTTGTTGGGACCGTGATTTCTATCTGCGAGTTTGAATTTTTAGGAGTTGCGATTTGCGATATTATTGCGAATGTAATTTTAGAGTGTATTCAAGCATTTTATAGTAAACTGTGATTGAATTTTCTCTCTGATATTATTTATTTATAGAGAAGGCGTTATTTTCTAGTGCCACGATCAATAATATACCGGATGTTTCTCAAGTGTGGTTCACCCCCTATAACTTTTTTATTTTTTCTGATAAAAAAAACGAGATTTGGTATGATTTATTTGGTATTATTATGATATTTGAATTGATTGGCGTATTCAATTGTTTTCAGTCGCTTCCTGCTTCACCGGAAATGACTACAACTTTTGATTTTTAAATGACACCCTCGGTATTTTGTTACTTTATTCGAATAGAAGGCATATCATATGGCAACTTTTGACATTTTCCCTTAAAAATTGTATTTTAAATTTCAATCTAGAATGTCATGGCTGTGTTAAAAACACTAATTTTAATCAAGATGCCTTGGTAAATTGATTTGATCGCCTATTGTTTTTCGCGTCTTGTCCTAGCCAGTGAAAATATGTCCAAATCGTATTTTTAAGCATAACTCAATTTTTTCAAATGGAACGAGGATGGCTCATTGGCATTTTTAGAAAAAGCATTTTTTTACGAATAATTTGGTTTGGTAAATAATAAAATCGCAATCGCAGGTTACAGTCGCTCCGATTTAAAAATCGCAATCGCTGTTTCAATTGCGATTGGAGAATAGCAGTTTTGCCCATTTCTAGTATTTATAGATGTACATATAAAATAGGCATATCGAGTAAAAAGGCTGACAATTCCTTTTTTTTCCTATTAAATAGGACAATTTTTCGCTCCGTCCCACACTCAACGAGATTTTCCACAGCCGCCCCTTCAAAATCCCCACGTCTTCGGCGTCTCTGAATTTTACGAGCGTCGTGTCGGGCGAGCGGCGTCGTCCTCGGGCCAGACACGCCGGCGTCCAATCTGAGCTGCGAGCGGCGTCGCACCACTCCAGAGACCGTAAAACTTTACGACCATGGCATCGACCCGTTGCCAGGGACAACGCGCAACGGACGCCAGTCAACTCGGCCGGGTTTAGCAGGAAGCAGGATTCCTGTAGAATCGGTCAAAGTTGGAAATCCGTTATTTTTCGATTCAAAAGGAGGAAAGACCAAGCCCAAATCCCCTTGGTCTTGGTTTTGCAGCCTAGATTTCTTGAGGCGGCTATCGGCCTGATCCACTGCGACCTTTTCAGATCTATTGTGGTCTTCTTCTGATTCTTAGAAGGTTATATTCTGCAGTCCTATTATTTTCAGAAAGTCTAGCAACTTGGGGACTGAACCCTCCTATTGCAGCCTAAAGCTCAACGCGCACTGAATTGTTACCGGCCGGTCAACTTAACTAAGAGCTATATCGACAATTTTTCCTTTAACCCCGCGCACTGAATCGACTCCGTCCCGGCTATAGAGGGTAGAGGTAAGGAGAACCATCTCTCATGGGACTTTATTTGAATAAGTGGTCACCAAAGTGGGAAGAATAAGGGCGGTCCACTTAGAGCTATCAACAATTTTTTCTTTAATCCCGCCCACTGAATCGACTCCGACCCGGCTAGAGGTAAGGAGAACCATCTCTCATGGGACTTTATTTGAATAAGTGGTTACCAAAATGGGAAGAATAAGGGTTAACTAAATAACCACAGTGGTTCTAACAAGCAATAATGAAGCAAACTGAACTTAGCGGTTGGTTTGGGTTGGTGAATAAAGTGAAGTTAGTCAAAAAGAGAAGCAACACGTGCCTGCAGAAATCGCATATTTATCTATATGTCCTTGCGCTTCTTTTAAATATAGAGTTTTTGCTTGAGCGGGGCTGTTTTAAGTCTTTCCTCTTTGATGACCACTTTTCAATACACGAAGATATTTCTCCTTATCTCTACCCTCCATAGACCCGCCCAGCAAAGAAGATTGCGACCATCGTAGATATAGACGGCGGCGTCCGATAACAAATTTTGAACTGTAGACCCCGGACTCCTATCTCTATACATATATCTACAATAACCGAGCCACCGCCGCCGTCGTAGCTGTTTTAGGCCGGTTTGAGCCGATTCAGTGCGCGTTCTCCTTAAGCAGGAAACCCATGAAAAATGCTCGACGCGGTTCGGCACAGCACTAGTTAAATTAATTTATATAGATTTCGATACAACGTAACCCATTATTAGCGGCAAAGTCGGTTCGGCTCAGTCCGACATGAGAACGGAACGGCCAGAATTCTCGAAGAGGAATAAAATTCGTTGCTTTCGAACGGCCATACCAATACAAAACTATAGCAAGTATATGGACCTGAGAATCATTTTTTTTTCGTACGTGCTAGGTTTTCTTCGAAAGAGATAGCATGTTAACATTGTTAACCAACTCATAAAATTCTTTTGGGGCATTTCAAAATATTGGAAAAAATTTACAGCATTTTTTAATAAATGAGGGAAAGACGCTTCATTAAAATATATCATGCACCCAAAACCTGTGTTTGCGCCTTCTGATTTCTTCTGTCCCTGCTTTTCAACATCGACACAAATTGCATTTGAACGGTCCAGACAGCTGGTGGTTATCAGGTTCTTTCCGTGTATACAATATTTTTACTAGGCATATCTCATAGGATTCAACAACTTATTGCCCTGCAGAGTTTATACATTTAGTAGGGACCAGTTAGACCTACTATAATATTGTAAAATCCTAAAATTAAGAAATTGGCGCTTATCAAGTTATTCTCCTACTCCTGGACCCTCCATTTAATATTATCAACTATTCTTTTGACGAACTCTCCATTGCAACAAAAAACTATTTTGCCGATTTGCCTACGTTTCGGTCGTTACTAATGGGTTTGCAGATGTGCCGGTCTATACCGTACCGTGGGGTGCCGACCCGAGCCTCTGGAGCTGAAAACCCAAAATGGGTTTCCTGCTTTATATATGCCAGTCAAATAAGATCTATTATAGGGGTCACTTGAAAAAAAGTGTTGGAAAGCTAATTATGGTTTTGATTTGGTCAGTTGACATGAAAGGTAAGTATCCTAGTTTTGCACAGTTGCTCGACCACCGCTCGAATCAGGAAGACCAGAATATGGTAAAATTCTTGGACTCTTTTCAGATTTTCGCCTATAGTTCCGAAACGTTGCGTTCTAGCCAATATTTCACTATAACAAAAATTAAAGACATACATGGCTACAAGAAATTTTATCCCCGGCAGCACAAGATGAGCGCAGCATCTTGTATGTCCCTAACTAAAGTTTTGACAAACTTCATTTTCCCCTGCTAATACAATGTTGACGTGGTATCGCATCCACTGAAAGCATGCAGGAACAGAATGGTTGTTTTTAAACACTCCGGGTATCTGAAATGCCTGGGAGAGTACACATTATTTTCCTTCGCACCCTTCACAGGCTTCATTAGTGCAATCTTTGAGGTGATATAGGTGCTAATGCTGTGAGTAGGACCAACAGATCTGTGCCCTCTTCAACAATTATTACTGATGGATAGCTCTGCAATAAATCAATTGCAGTCGTAACAATGAGTCCATCAACATCTTCCTCTCCTACTTTTACAATAAATCCTTCCAAATCATCTAGTTTTTTATGGACCATGCTAATTAAACGTTTCTTATTACGGTCGTTGGATAAGAAATGCTCCTTTGAAGTGGAAAAACTGGTAAAAATAACTATTTTTAAGCATCAATTTGAGCTAGGTATACTACTGAACCGAATTGAATGAATTTATACTCATTCCACGCAGAATTGTTGGATGGCGGAACGCAAAAATATTTATTTTCTCAGCATGTATTATTTGATGTAAAATGCTAAATGCTTTACTGTATTGTTTATTATTTAGAATGATCGCTTACGCGTGACGAACGTTTGAATCTCACTTTAATGCGTTTATGAACAAAATAGGTAAATATTACCATTCGCCATCTTTCGATTTCTGCCATACTACTGAAAAGAATTGAACGAATTGAAAATCATTATTCGCAGAATTTTATACATCTTTAATTTTTGTAATAGTAAAATATTGGCTAGAAAGCAACGTTTCGCAACTAGGTGAAAATCTGAAAAAAGTCCAAGAATTTTACCATCCTTTGGGCCTCTGGAGTCGAGCGGGGGTCGAGCAACCGTGCAAAACTAGGATACTTATCTTTCATGCCAACTGAACAAATAAAGACCATAATTAGCTCCCATTTAATTAAGTGGTTCAAAAAATATAGGCGCTTTAACTAATACAGCAAATTCAGTATGCGGCAACAAAAAACAAACGCAAAAAAGAGAACTGCGAGACATTGCAAAAACAGAGAAAGAACTGCAACATTGCAAAACATTTCCCAAGGATGTTTTGAAAGATTTGTCCCGCTGCAATCTATAAGATTTATTAATATCTGTTCGAGAGTGGACTACCACGGATAAACAATAAACATCGCATATGTGGCAGTCCGATTGCACGATGAATTCCGCTACAAAACAAATGATTTTGCGATCAACTGCAAGGTTAATATCCTTGAGAATCAGATATGAGAGATCAGATGCGCGTTTGTGAATACCAAAATATCTCTACTCTGAACGACCGAGTTAGCGGATATGGAATGTCATATCTGGACTAAGAGACTGATTGCTTAAAAATCCCTTGCGTGGATTTATAGAAAACTATATAATCTGAACATTTTTTGTATGGTGTATGGTTCTTCTTGGAATTATCTTTCTTCCATCTTTTTGCTTAATTTTTTTTACCACATATATAAAAAACAATCTACTGTCAGAGTCAGTGTCGATTTGAACTGCGGCATCTCTCCTGAAGTCTACATCTTCCTGGTCCAGTTGACTGTCGTCCCGGGTACATTCTCCCGAAAAATCTGTATGTATCGCCGCCAAGCACGTGCTGCTCCGGCCAATAATAAGTGGCCAATTTTGTCGTCGAATGTACGTCAGCGATTGACACGTTCTGAATTTTGATGCGGCGGCGGCCGCCAAATAATCGGAACTAGAAGAGCAAAACTAAGATATCGGCGTAGGCCGTTGGCCCTAGTCGTCGGGACCCCGACGAGATGACCTTTCCATTTTTTCGCTTATTCGGGGTCAACCGTCTTTATTATCGTGCGATTTTCTATTTTGTACGGACGAAACTCGTACGCAAAGGTCACACGGAACGTCTTGTCGGACTTTCAGTTAAGCATTAGAACAATTAAAGTGACTAAAATGTAAAAAAAACAATAGAAACTCTAAATGATAAATATCATCAAAAATTCAAAATTGGAGATCAATATTTATATTTGGAAACAATATTCACAACCTATTTTTCGTAATAGATTCAGGCAATTATTACCCTCAATATTCATATGACCACTATGACCTCCAAGTCACAAGATATATAAGAACAACTACGACCTATATTAGTTCTTAATAAACCCACTGAAGAGAACATGATCTTGCTTGGTACTAAAATACTGTAGTCCATAGAAGCGCCTTATGTCTGGGCACCAGGTCATATGAATATTGAGAAAAATGAGAGCTCTTGCTGTAAAATTTTTTGCTTGCTGTAAGGAGAAGAGATTTAAAAAGGGCTTTGACAAAAACCAGTACCTTGGACGGTTTTATAGAGGGTAATTCTCCATCTCCAATATCAGTTGTACCAAAGTTTATGGCATGAATGGTTGTCGTCTCGGCGCACTCAGTGATGAGGTGTTCTGGTGTTTCTTATTTTCGCCACTGAATCTGCATTCGCCATTTTTCCTTAGATTCAATCTACTGAGGTGTTAATTGAGGAGACAGTGTCCTGTTAAACAAACCCGTGACAATCCGAAGATTGTTTTTACTTAAATCAAGGTATGTCTTTGATTTTTCTTGGTCGTAAGTCCTTAGAAACTTCTTTGAGTGTCCCAGACCGTTGGAGGATTCCCATTCCAGTTTACGGATGGAGTCTTCCAAGTTCTTGAGTTCCGCTTTTAGTTGGTTTCCGCTTCTAAAGCAGAATGGTTCTGGTCCAGTTAGTGGAGTGTTCGCTCCTTTTCTAGCTATAGATCATTTGCACTCTCATTACCTTCTATCTCTTAGTGAGCTGGCACCCCGAGTACAAGGAATATACTTGCTTTGCTCAATTTGTTTAGCTTCTCTAAGCATTCTTTGGCCAACTTCGAATTGATTGATACTGAGTTGATCGCTTTTAACGCTGCTAGATTTCTGCCTGTGGGATGCTAGGGTAGGTGCCCATTGGTTCGGAGTATTTAGTTCTCGACCCAAATATCCAATCCCTGTTCCTGCATTTAAAACATGAATATTAATTTCTAAGATATGTGTATAAACCCGGGATTGGTCGTCACATGACCATTTTGCTGACATATTTACGAAAATGCACATATTTAATTCAGATATGATGGTAATACCTAGAGCTTTGAGGTAGGCTAGGCATATTGCAAGGATTAAAAAAATCTGGAAAATCTCTGGCGACCAAGAGCAGATAAACGTAACTGTGGTCGGTCACTATCTAGATAAACATAAAGAGACTTCCTACCAAGTGAGCAACCGCTCAGAACAGAGAAAAATGTAATTGTCTTGGAGAGATCAATTGGAGAAAAAATTGCAGAGGCAATGGACAAACCAGGACTGAATTATAATGATGCGCCAGCTTTTCTAGTAATGAGTAATATAGGAATAAAACTAAAGAAAAGACTTAGGTCTTCTCCTTAGAGGTCTTTTCCTTATAAGAATATACAGCAAGCAAAAAAATTTACAGCAAGAGCTCTTTGACAAAAATCAAGTAAAAAGGGCTCAAGTCAAATCTCCAAAAAAGGGAGACAGAATAGATCTGTAGATCGCAGTGATTAACCCCCCTCCCACTCATTCTACATTCTTCATGTTTTAACCATCGGTCTGGGTTAAAAAAATCAATCATAATTTGATTTCCTGCCTATCCAATCCACCAAATCCTTTTTCACATATCCCTCGTTCAAAAAAAGCTTGAAAAAAGAGACGATTTCAAAGAAATTTTCTTCACCACCCTGGCGTGAAATTATTCGTAACTAAAAGATACACACACTCACACACAGTACGCTGACAAACGCAGAACGGAAATTGCCGAGAAATGAATTCGACGGTTGTCTTGAAAAGCTTTTAATGCGGAAAAAGTTACGGCGCGTTGTTGATTTAATGGCTTCGATAGGCTCAAAGGAAACGACTTCGCTTATAGGTACGTGGGTTTATTGCCGACAAGAACAAATAAAAGCAATAATTACAGAAAACCCTTTCAAAACAAAGGAGACATATCAATTTCACCGCAATCAAGTAGTAAATGTGATTGAAATAATCGATTTATTTGTAAAGAATTTGTTTGGATATTTTCTAATCTAGGCTTGTATTCTTGACACCCACCCGAACATATAAAATGGAACATATAAAGTCGACATCATTATGGATTTCTTTTATTAAGATTATTCCGTTTCTTCCCTTGGTTATGGTTTTCTCTTCTGAAATGTTTACCACTTTGAAACACGGTTGCACTCGCTAAGCTACTACTAATACTACTGCCATTACTCGCTGACGAGTATTTGACACACATGAGAAGATGGTTACGCAAGGCGTTTTCTTTCGTAAGCTTTTCTGTAACTAAATAGCCCGATACGTAAATCTGTGCGTCACACTGGAACTGTGAACATTCAAGAATCTTACTGCTTTGTTGCCTCTTTACTTTTTGATTGTCGCTGTTAACTTTTACAATTTCTTCTCCACTGCGTTCTATTGTACTTATTCTACATGCTCCCCTTTAAGTTTTCGTGGAAAATATCCTTGTACTTTTTGAGTTGTCTACCCGGCCTCCTCTTACCGTCTACAAGCTCACGGTAAAGAAGAGATTTTGGTAGGCGACTTTCTTGCATCCTGCATACGTGACCAGGCCATCTTAAGCGGGTACAACCCGATAAGCAAAAAACAGAAATACAGTCAAAGCAGTAGATGGTCTACTAATAGAGGAGTGTAAGCTATATCTAGCTGATGGGACTGACGGACAAAGCCATGTGCAGATTTTGTCAATATGCACATGGAAGAAGAAACGACAGAACACAGTTTATGTCGGTCTGTGCTATTGACAAGAGCTATATGGAGGGTTCAGTCTCCAAGTTGCTAGCCTTTTTGAAAAGGATAGAACTGGAGAATGTAACCTAAAGATCAGAAGAGTACCACAATAGATCTGAAAAGGTGACAGAGAAACAAGCCCATAGCCACCTCTCAAAAATCTAATCTAATCTAACACGGTTCCTGAAAATATCTTCAATTATTGTAGTACAGTACACATACAAATTATATTTATCTCTTACTTAATTATAATACTTATCTTACAATATAGTTCTTGCAAACCATTCTTTCTACACTTTTATTGAACACATCATATATTCATTTATAAAAAGTCAATTATAAACTGACATTGCATGAGTAAAATATCAAGTCGATCAAAACAACAAAATTATAGACTTGATTTTTTAACACTAGGATATATTCATCTTGTATAAACCTGCCTTACAATACCTGACATAACACGCGATATGTAACAAGAAGGAACAACCATATTTTTATCAATAGACATGGTTCATAATAATTGCATTAACGACACACCTTATGGAATATTTTAGTCCAAGATGTCCAGTAGTACCTGGAGTAATAAGTAATACCTTTTCAAGTAATAAGAATGCTTGAAGAAATAATGCATAATATCAAAGATTCTTTGTATCTGTGCTCTAATATTCCGATAAGTTATGGTAGGGACCAGTTGTATGGTTTGAGAGAATTTAATTGAGGATGTGTATTTTTTTTTAAATATATGTAATAATTTCCTTATATTCCATTTGGTTAAACATCTGTAGCAAATCATATAAGTGATAAGGTGTGACAGGGTATCCATTTGAAAAAAATGATTACTCATTTTGAGTGAAATTAAAAAAACTTTTTTTACCGATCTTAATAGCCTACCATACCTGTTGGTATGGTCGGCTAAAAATAGGTTTCCATTTGAAAAAAACGATTTATGATAACTTTTTAATCGCTCAATTGTTGACATTCGTTCGACATTCGAACAATTTAATTTTTGAAATAGATAGCCACATGTCTTCTCTTTATGTCACAGTGGCTGTGGTGGGTAGTGGGTACCCATTTAAAACAAGAAAGTTGCTATCAACTTCCGGTATTTCCGAAAGTGCCGCCATATTGAAAATATTTTTCATTGATAGATCTCATTGTGAAAGAATGATGTGAAAAAAAGCTCTAGATATTGTAGTTCCCTCGAAACTTCTAATGCACGCTCAGCCTGGGATACCCTGTATAACATATTATATATTATTACTATAAAAAAGAGTGATAAGTGTCTTATTTGTGTATTAGTTCACACATGCATTGACAGAATTCCGAATTTTTGCCTAAAATGCGTTGTGTCACCGTACTGCACTTCCCACGTATACTGGGCACATAAAAGTAAGTCGAAACATGTGTATGCAATTGGTCGCATGAATAAAACGCAGATACGTAACTGTTCCTTAAATGTGACAAAATATTGCTCACTGAGAAGAAGCCTACACTACGACTTCGGCAATCGGTTTCCTGATAAAATTGATATTTCTGTTAAAATAATGTTAATACAAATCTAAAAATATATATAAAATGTGGAAGAGATAAAATTTGGTGAATATTTATTTATATGTTAAATATACTTTTGTGTGTTTAAGCTGCTCTCTAATTGTCTAAGTTTTTATCATTTTCAAATTAACACCTCAGTCTTCTCTAAGTTGGAAAATTAGAGCGCTGAAACATTTCCTCTAGCAATTTCCATATCAGCTTGTCAAACAAGAGCAAGTTTCTCATACCGAATTTCTACTTGACTCGATCTCAATTCAAGTTCGGCTACGATGTGACAAGAAATCAAAGTTTCGTCTTCCGCTGAATACGTATGTCTATGTATAGTTAGTTGTGTGCTCGAAAACTGTACGCAAACTTCATGAATTGTTGATTTAGGAATATGGCCGTCTATAGAACGAGGATCTGTCGGGCGGATAACATTGTAACCTCACAACTATGGTAATCATTTAAGTGTTCGAAACAATTATTGGATTAGGTTTGGTTTGCTTGTTTTAACAGATTATGGGTAATATTAAACAGAGAATATTTTCAACTATTTTATACAGCATTGTGGATATTTTATATTGACAAAAAATTGAGATTATAAAGTCTGTCCAACGAGTCAGGACTGTAGCAAAATATTGTATGGTAAATAAAAACAACAGACAATAAATCTTTTTATCAAAGTACGGCTGCAATTCTGTGTCATGGAACGTGTAAAGTGCATGACTTATGGAATTTCCATCAAAAATTGGAACATAATATTCCAAAGACACTTTTCTTTCATATTTTGAACAGTAGCGTGTGGTAACGCTGTTCTATCGGTATACCTGGTATTTTTCAAAAGTGGCTCAGCCCTATAACTTTTTTATTTTTTCAGATAAAAATTAAATTTGGTATGTATGTATATGACATAAATCAGGATTGACTGACCTATTCAATTAGTTTCGGTCACTTTCCGTTTCATCGGAAATGACTACAATTTTTCATTGGTATACAGGGTGTCCCAGGCTGAGCGTACATTAGAAGTTTCTAGAGAACCACGATATCTAGACCGGAGATTTTTTGCACATCATTGTTTTACAACGAGATCTATCGATTAAAAATATTTTCAATATGGCGGCACTTCCGGAAATACCGGAAGTTGACGACAACTTTCTTATTTTAAATAGGTGCCCCCATTTTTTATTGCATACTTAAATTCTCTGTAAAATTTTATGAATTTTGATATCAAACACTCTATACCTAACATTAACCGTTTTTGAGAAAAAAAAAATATTTAAAATTTCTGGACGAAAAAAACTGCCTGTCAAAAATATGTGTATAGTCTAAACGTCAAATTTAGTGATTACAACAGCCACTGTGCCATAAAGAGAAGATATATAGCTATCTATTTCAAAAATTAAATTGTTTGAATGTCATATAATAATGGCGGCAACTGTCATGGAATTGAGAGATTAAAAAAGTAACATAAATCATTTTTTTCAAATGGCAACCCACTTTTTTATTTCACTAGTGAAAAGACTTTTCAATTCATTACTTTTTGACTATACATATTCCTATACCTAAAATAAATCGTTTTTAAGTTATTTAAAATTTAGTTTTAAAGCGTATATTTTTCCTGATTTTAACAAGTAGCCTATGACTTTAAACGTCAAGTGATGTAAAACAATAGATCTGGCCATGTCGTATTGTGACACTTTGTTCAAAAAGCAGTATGTTATCAATCATCATTTGCAAGCCAACTTTGTGTTGTTTTTTTTTCAGGGTTGATACAGTACATTATTAATATAATTAATAATATCCACTATTAGATATAACTAAGGAGCGAAAATACCAGATATATTTTTATAAATACACTTTTTAAACTTTTAAGGCAACAATATTTACAATATGGGAAATTCAAGTAATTTGTTTTCTGACATATCAAAATAAATTGTCTGACTTTTTGACACTTAATGTCAAAGGAAGCTAGATAAAACCAAGAAAAATATACGTTTTCAAACTAAATATTAAATAACTTAAAAACGATTAATTTTTGATATAGAAACATGTATAGTTAAAAAGTAACGAATTGTAAAATCTTTTCACTGGTGAAATAAAAAAAGTAGGTTTCCATTTGAAAAAAATGATTTATGATAACTTTTTAATCACTCAATTCCATGACAGCTACCGCCATTATCATATGACATTTGAACAATTTAATTTTTGAAATAGATAGTTACATGTCTTCTCTTTATGTCACAGTAGCTGTAGCAATCACTAAATTTGACTTTTGGGCTATACAAATGTTTTTGATAGGTAGTTTTTTTCGTCCAAAAATTTTAAATATTTTTTTTCTCAAAAACGGTTAATGTAAGATATAGAGTGTTTAACATCAAAATATTGCAGAATTTCTTTTAGCAGTATGTATTTAGCATTGGTTCAACTAAATCTATACATTCTTTTCCCTTGATGTAGGCCCCACCCATCGAAATGTTCGAGTCATTCGACTCGAGGGAAGATGGTCATGGTCAGGACTTTACAATAGGAATTGATCTCAACTCCAAGCGGGCAATAGAAAAAGAGGGATATATCCTCTTTTATAGATTCGGGACAACACCGGTTTCAGGTCTAAGGAGAGACCAAGTTAAAGATGTGGAGAAAATGGAGACAGATCCTTCAGCCGGAAAGCTCCTCGACTGTGAAGGGCACGGAGGTCCAAACCTCAACTGTGGGAGGGTTCTCCCACCTCGGAGGCAGAACATCTATTGTCAGATGAGGATAGGAAATACTCTGTCCCCCCTACAACAGGAAAATCCTCAAGTATGATGGGTAGACTGTATGATGAGTTATAACTCAAGGAAAGGGAACACAATAGATCTTCAAGGTTGCAGTAATTAGCCCCCCTCCTACTCATTCTACATTCTAGTACTGCTTACAGTACAGTGTCTGTCCAACGAGTTGACATCGAAATAATGACAGAAAATACAATATATGTAAATTAAAATGACAGACAACAACAGGCAGGTATTCTCTTGTTAGACAGACTTTATATAAATAAACATATAACATGATTTATTATTGATCAAACTTTAAAAAAATCAAATCGATGGGGGATGTAAATAAGCTGTTGCTAAAATGAGTGTAGTTTTTAAGACAAAGCGAAATAGATTATACAAACGAACAAATAAAATTTTACAAATAAAGCCTTAAATAGTTGCAATATGTACTTGCAAGTGTTCTTCAGAAGTATCTTGTACTTCTGAACTCAGGTCAGTAATCCCTAAAATATAGAAGACAAAAATACGTCTTCTAGTATTGTTATTATTACCTATATTCTATAAGAATTATTCATACTTTACCTTATCTAACCTTTCGACATTTTGTTTAATAGAGATCTATTGGAAACTTGACACTTACCTGAAACAAAAAAAATCAATATAGAAAAAGCAAATAAAAATATTAGATGAATCAATTAGCAAAATATTAAAACAGTTATACAATTGTGTTTGAACACTCAAAAAATTATGTTGTTTTAACGTAACAAACGAAAGAATTGTTTCTCTTAAGAAGTCCGAATTTTGTCCGGATGTAAAAGATTGCTTGTCCTGGACTTACAAAAACTATGTATGGAAACCCTATAAATAACTTCTTTTGGAGATTCTCTAGTATTCCTCTATTTCAACTAGTATAGAGGAAAAATACCGCCAACCCGAACCTATCGTCGTCTATTTCAAAATTAGAAATATATAGGTGCCACTTATGACTGAAATATACAATAAGTTTGTCTATTAGAGGCAGTTTTCAAATATGACCTTCACGGTAGCTGCATATGCTTTTGTTTTGTCTACAGTTGATGTAGCATTTTCGCACTATAAGGCGTCATTTGTGAAAGGACTAGTTTAAATAAATAATGTTATATACGTAGTGCTTAAGTCATTTTTTTTTCATTATTATGGATATTTTCCTGCTTTATGCTCTACAGCTATACAATAATTATTGATATAAGAAGGGGATGAGAACATTTGTTGTGACTTTTGCAACGGAGTTTGTAATTAATAATTTTCGTATTACTACATTTCTTTGCTTTATATTCGCTTTGCATTGTTCACATTTTTGAATTGTTAGTTATTTTACTATTACCTATTAAAACTATAGTTTCAATTTGTCAGCGTTTGTTATATAGTTTCTAATAGCCTTCTGTAAAAAAATATACTTTGTAAAATAATTATAGTCCATTTAATAGTATATAGTTTTATTAGGAGTAAAAATGACACTTTTTGTGGCGAGGCTGTACGTTTGGCTTGGTTTGGCTTGGACATAGAGCCGATGCACAAAAACTAATTTTTACTCCGAATAGAGCATGCTAATTATTTTCCAAACGCCACAAATAAGTTCTTAAACAATTTCAAACGTTCCAAATAATATAAAAAGATTTAAAAGTCGTACATTATATGTGATTATATATCGAGAAACTATGGTTACGCTCGTTGAATTTGACACTTTATAGTAAAAAAGTAAAGTAAAGATTTCAGTTAACGTCTCCTTTTTGCTGCCAGGGCTAATCTGGACGGGGCCTACTTTGTTTACGCGAAATCCGAACCGCGGTCCTCGGCGGCCATATCATGGTCAATGGCCTACCGACTTAGGAAGTGTCTAAATCAACTCTTACTCACGAGATATCCGATCTCATCCGGCATCGAACCGGCATGTATGAGCAGTGTGTATCAATAGATTTTACACTTTTCCCTTGAACAACAGCACGATACAGAGTTTCGAACCGGTCACCCGTCCATCCACCAGTATCGCCTTACGCCGCTTAACTTTGGTGTTCTAATGGGAACCGGTGTTTCAACGTAGCTAGGCCGTTGCCTTTGACACTTTATGTCAGCTTAATAATATATTTTCGTATTATTATGCTTAGGCGTAGAAGTGCTTGACTTTTATGCCTACGCGTCAAAATGACTTTTATATTGTCAATCACGTCGCAAAAATTAATACTTTTGTGACGTTTGAAAAAAAATGTGTATTGTGTGATTATATTTTTTTTTATTAACAAATATTATTTATAGAATTATTTTTGCTTATTGCAATGAATATATAGGCAACTCTCTCCTAATAATCTTTTTATCGCACACACGCACACGAAAATATAACCATGTGAATTTCATTCATTTGGAACTTAACCAACATCTACCGAAACACACTGACGACTTCTCCAAACGTGGTTCTTATATTTTAGCACCCTTTACGTAAACAATCGGCATGACTGGGTGTGTGGCAGCGGCGTATTTTTTCAAGTTAATCTGCCGTCAATGATGACCCGCCGAGTGATGCTGGTTTACGATAGGCATAACATAAAAGTAAATATAAATATTTCTCTTTGCCGCCGCCTTGACGAGTATCAGCGTTTTGATATACGACAGGGCAGATAGGCCGTGTTGTACGGCCGATTGACGCAGCTTGTTGATACAGGATGCCTATTTTAAACCGATCCACCAACCGTTAAATTAAAACAAAATAGTAAAAAAAGTAACAGAAGGAAAGAGTAAGTAGCTCCACACAACGATGATGATTAAATTATTTGTCAGGTATTTTTAATAGGCCTATATAGGGGAATCCCTCTTAAAGGTTTACTACCCACTACCACCAACGTGCTATGATGCTCATGACCTTTTAATATGGAGCTTTAAACACCCTCTACTCTATGCCCGAAAAATTTCACGAAACATTTCTGGAAATACTTCGTAAAACATTTCGCGAAGCATTTCTCGAAATGCTTTCACAAGTAAACTCAGCACTTTTATTATGTTGTAGACTCCGAAACTTTTATTAGATGCGCTTATATTTTTCGTACTACTTCGCGAAGCAATCAAGGTCAAACTTTGTGGTGGCTTCAGAAAAAAAAGTAAACCTAGAGTATGAATAAATATCATTAGTTTGTAATAGAATGTAATGTAATTCCACTATATTAAACTGATATGAAAAATCAAAAACAGCGCTTTTAGAAAAGTTACCGATGGTATATTAAATTAGCTTTTCCTAGATCACACAAGAATATTTAGTTTTAATCATTGTCTAATATTATTAATTACAAAGTAGTAAATTTCCAAAACTTAAAATCGTAAAACTGCAAGCTAATAGTGACAACTGTTCTGGAGGTTTGCCTCTTATTGGCTGATAATTACGGTGTTAGACTATTTAAAAATTGTCTAATTATTCTTATTTTTGAATGAATTTATATCAAACCTGCAGTGTGCTAACAAAAGTATCGTTTACAGAAAGAGTTTTCTCTTAAAACAATAAGAGAACATTGCTTTTAAAAATGTCCTTGGACGAGACTTCATCACGGGCCAATCAATAATTTTCCCAATCAGCTCGATATATACATATTGATGATGTTGCCAGTATTACTAATCAAGCAATACTACTGTTATATTAATCAATTAAGGCCGTAAACAAACATAAAATTTACAATTATATTTACTAATTCAGTATAATAAAATTAAATAATAAAAAAAAATGTAATTATATTCCTACAGATTAAGTAAAAAGTTTTGTTCTTAAATATCTACTATACAAATTATTAAAAGCGTGTTCAAATATTAATTTTGTAGAATATACCGGGTGCGTCTCAAAAGTGGCTCATCCCTATAACTTTTTTATTTTTTCATATATAAAAAACGAGATTTTGTATGTTAGTATATGACATAAATTAGAATTTATTGACGTATTCAATTGTTTTTGGTCCCTTCCTGTTTCACCGGGATTAACTACAGCTTTTGATTTTTAAATCACACGAAGGTACACTAATAATTGGTACCCTCGGTATTTTTTACTTCATTCGTTAGAAAATGGGTCTCTGAATAGAATAACATATCATATGTCAACTTTTGATATTTTCACATGTGAATTATTTGAAATTGTAACAAGCGGTTCATAACGACAATTTCAATCGAAATACCAAATTATTCGTAAAAAAATATTTTTTTCCAAATATGCTAATGAGCCACACTTGTTCCATTTGAAAAAAAATGAGATACGATTAAAAATACAATTTTCTTTTAACCGGCCAGGATAACACACGAAAAACATTGGACGATCAAATCATATTTCTTCCAAAGCTCCTTGATTAAAAATTAGTGTTTATAACACAGCCATCGCACTCTAGATTACTAGAAATTTAAAATACTATTTTGTTTTAAGCAAAAATGTCAAAAGTTGACATACCTATAATATGTCACTCTATTCAGAGTGTCATTTTCTATCGAAAAAACACCGAGGTACCATTAAAAATCAAAACTACAACTTTTGATTTTTAATCTTTAATCCCGGTGAAACAGGGAGGGACTAAAAACAATTGAATACGTCAATAAATTCTGATTTATGTCATATTTACTAACATACAAAATCTCGTTTTCTATATCTGAAAAAATAAAAAAGTTATAGGGAAAAAGTTATACGAAATGTAATTAACGAAATATCATCGTAACAACAGATAATTTAGAAACGCCTAAGATTACTTATTTCGCTGAGATTTATGAAAAAAAGTCCTTTGTCTCGGGTATAGATACCGACACGTCGTGGAATTAGCTCGAGACAAAACGAAATTGAACGAGACAACAGGAAACAACCGAAAGTCGCCAATAAAAATCGCTCCACGCCGTTCTCCGCAATTTCACGAGTATAGTTTCGAGGCGTTTTTCAAATGAAGGTAGGTCAAGAAAAGCGGAGAATACATTTTTTAAAAAATGGAAGTATAGGTGCATTAAATCAAGTATGCGCTAATAATCTAGTAGGCGAAAATATGGTATTTTATGTTAGTATCACAAATTATATTTGACAGTAAGCTTCACAAAATTTAAATTAACTAACATTCGAGTTTAGTTTTGATTTATGCCCTCTAACAAACAAACAAAACACTTTTGTATAGAGGTAAATTGTGTGCAATAGACTTATTTTGATTCCAAAAATACGTACATAGTAGTTTTATGTATATTTTCATTCAATACGATATCTTTGATGCTTCCAATATTTTCACGTCCAACAAACTCGATTTATCGTACAAATCTAATATTTTGATTGATGACTTAACAGTTTTTGTACTGCCTGCGGTTCACGCTTTTTATATCGAAAGTAGAGCAATATTTCTACATAAATACCTGTCGATTTTTATCTATTATAAGCTTCAATAGCCGTGATCGTCTAGTGGTTAGGACCCTACGTTGTGGCCGTAGTAACCCAGGTTCGAATCCTGGTCACGGCAGTGTCAAACACTGTCACGGTGGAGGCTTAATTTTTTTTTATTTACATTATTTTTTGTAAACTTCCCCTATTTTTTGACATATTTTTCAATTGAAGTATATGTTAATTGTGTCGCAAATGTACCATTTTCATATTTTATTTTTGTAAGAACTTTTTTTCAGGATTTAATTAACAAATCATGAAAAAATCAGTTCAATGTCAATAAGTGTTAAAAGTAGAGATGAGCAAAACTACGATTCTCCAATTGCAATTGAAACTGCATGATTGTGATTTTACCTAACTGCTGTGATTGAGATTTTAATACTTACCAAATCAAATTATTCGTAAAAAAATGCTTTTCTAAATATGCCAATGAGCCACACTCGTTTCATTTGAAAAAATTGAGATTTGATTAAAAATACGATTTGGGCATCTTATAACTAAACTAGCCAGGACAAGACGCGAAAAACAATAGATGATCAAATCTAGTTTTCCAGGATATCTCGATAAAAAATTAGTGTTTTTTAACATAGTGACATTCTACATACATTGAAATTTCAAATACGATTTTTTAAGCGAAATTGTCAAAAGTTGCCATATGATATGCTATTCTATGCAGAGTGTCATTTTCTATCAAATAAAGTAAAAAAATACCGAAAGTGCCATTTAAAAATCAAAAGTTGTAGTCATTTCCGGTGAAACAGGAAGTGGCAAAAAACAATTGAATACGTCAATCAATCCTATTTTATGCCATATTCTAACATACCAAATCTCGTTTTTTTATCAGAAAAAATAAAAAATAAATAAAACAAAAAACACCAATATCTTCTCACAATATCTTCTCTATAAATAAATAATATCAGAGAGAAAATTCAATAGCAGTTTACTATAAAGTGCTTCAATATACCATAAAATTAAGTTCGCAACAATATCGCAAATCGCAACTCCTAAAAATTCAAACTCGCAGATGGAAATCACGGTCCCAGATTACAAAATCACAATCTCTATAGTAATACTGGTTGCCTAAATTGAACCTCGCAAATAGAAGAAATCGCAATCTCTGTTTCCGCAGTTTGCGAATTTGAAATCGCTGCAATTGAATCGCAGTTTGCGATTTTTTGCTCACCTCTAGTTAGAAGTTAAAAGTCACTAATTCAATATATCTTTCGTTTGTGTGAAAATCCGTGGAAATGAATTGAAAATATTATTTTAATTATCTTTTTTATTACTCTTTATTACTCTTTATTATTTAATTAATATTCCTATTCTTTTTTGACCACGAATTTTCTTTATACCTACAGCGATTTGACGGAACCAATATTGCTTTCTGTTTTACCTCAGAGCTGAGCTGATTTTTACTGTTTAACAATAAAAAATAATTGTTGAGTTTCGTTTGATGTAAACATCAACTAGCGCATTCAATCATTAGATTAGATGATAGTTAAGATTAGTACTGTCCCTAAAAGAAATGTTTGTGTTCCAAATTTTAGGACGAACACTCAAAAGCATCCCTTGTATTGTATTGTGATTGACAAGAATGCGTCTTTTTTGCTATACATACAGAAGAATAAAATATAACGAACCCCTAATTCTCGAATTATAATCTTCAGCGAATCCTTAAATTTTCGATAAGAATACGTATCGACATACACCCTACATCAGCATTACGAATGCCTGTAATAAATGGGTGTATTTAGCCAGGCCTATGAGTCATTCGTTCCTTGGGCCGCTTGTGCTTTTAACGGTTATGGCAGGATCACAACCCCTCCCTAAGAACACTCCAAATGCATAGGGCTTTAATCGCATGAAATATTCTTATACCTACTTAATTCTATTAACAGTGTTGAAAAAAAATACATCTTGTAGTTCCAATTCACGTTCTACAATTTTTAGCATAGACTCAAATGAATACGTCTATATTTCTAAATGTATTAAATCACAGACTAACCTATTAAATCTATTAAATATATGATTGTATTGTGCATATTTTGGTATATGAAAATAATTTGTGATTGTCATTTTCTAAGTTAATTAAAAAATTAAACCTACTTAGAATATATGCGTTACATTATTCAAACCACACATTAAATAATTTACTCTAAAGTCTTATTCATTTTATCTATAAAAATAAACTACGGTAGGTCAGAAGTTTGGTAAAGTTTTTTTTTCAGATATTTTGTTCATTCATTTAATGGTGCTAATTTTAAAATTAGGCGGTAACAGAATGAATAACTAAGCGTATTGTTCTGTTTTTCGCTAAATTACATTCATTCAGTTTTAGACAATAACATAAATAAATAATATGTATTTGCATATGTATATTTATGACACCTTAAAAAATAAGCGTAACATAATATAAGATATTTCATTTGTATTAATAGACGGCGACTTTAGCAACATATAACTGTAATACAGTTTGACATTTAGGATTTCGAAAATAATTTAATTATTTGTATGTAGACAGGGCTTAAGATCCTCAATCGTTTTGAAGTACAAGACGGAAGGCGCTTTCAACGACAATTATCTCTTCGATTGTGTTATTGGCAAGATTTTTTTTTGAAAAGTCTTGTAGAGACTTAAGAAAAACAATATTTTAATTGTGAAACGGTTTTTAGGTCTATAACTACTACAAAAAAGCATCTTAAAACATTATTACTATATTGCTTACAACAAAACACGAGAAAAAGTGTGTATCTACCAGGTACCCTTTGAATGCGACGAGTCGTATATTGGAGAGACAAATCGAATTTTAAATGTATTACATAACGAGCATAAAAAGATATACGCAAAGAGGTGAAACAATGAGACCAGGTAATACAGACCATACATGCTCCAACTCGTTATCCATAGTTATAAAGAAATGTCTACAATATGGTAACTACTTACAAAAAGTACCAAGACTGGCGCCCTCAATGGTTAATATCTTACTTGACTACGCATAACACCGTAACAGGTGAATGCCTTGCTCTAGTATATAAAGCTCGGTAGTTTTAGGTTCGCGGATGACCAGACAATTATTTCTGAAGACGAAGAAGATCTTAATTGCATGATCAGAAAATTCCAAGAAGAATACGAGGCCGCAGGTCTGTAGAATGTAGATTTGTAGAATGAGTGGGAGAGGGGGGGGGTAATTACCGCTTACAGATCTATTGTGTCCGGTCCCTTTTTCTTCAGTTATAACTTCATCATACCGTCCCAGAGCTTTGACGAAAGCCAGTATCTGAGACGGTTTTACAGAGGGTAGCAGTTATATAGCGTTATCCGTCTCCGATATCAAAATCGTAGGCGCGGCGGTGCAAAAATGAGACAGTAAAAATTTGAGGTAAAAATGAGACAGTGAGTTTTTTCTATTATTAAACATCTTTTTCTAAACTCTGATTAAGTAAAAACGTTAAGTCTTCTTTTAAGTTGAGCATGCCTATATTAAATTTAAACAATTATGGCACAGAAAATATCAAACATGATGTATTTGAAGGAATCACAAAAAACACTCATAAAACTTTCAAATAAAAGGCGCTAACTTTTCCCGCCACGGCAGCCTAAATTGTCGGAGCGACTCGTTTAAAGTCGGAATATTGTTGTGTTTGTCTTGTGATGCGTTGGAACCATGTGCAACAGTCTTTCTTTGATACCTGACCCGAGCGCTCGTAAAATTATTCTGGGGTAAAATTGAGACTTGTGTGGGGGTAAATGTGAGACACCTGTTGGAGTAAAAATGAGACAGGTAAAATTTGCGTTTTCTACTAGTAACTTATTATTATTCTAGGATAACTGGAATTGTTTTCAAAATGCCTAGAACATACGTTCCTAAATTAAAAAAATATACAGCAAAAGACTTAGAAGAAGCCATAAATCTTGTTAAACAAGGGAAGCTTGGGGTAAGAGAGGCAGCACGACAATTTAGAATCGACAAGTCCAAGCTTAGTAGGTCGCTTAACAACAAAAATAAGTCGAAACAAGGTAGAAAGCAAGCCTTATCAGTGGATCAAGAAGCTGATCTAACCCAAAAGATCACCGTGATGGCTAAATGGGGATTTGCTGTATCCAAAGAAGAAATTAAACGTGTTGTTCAAACTTACGTCAATGAAAATAATTTAAAAACCGTTTTTAATAATGGAAAACCCGGAGATGACTGGTTTCGGACGTTCTGCAAAAGGAATGGACTAAGTCAAAAAAAGATGGAACAGTTGGAAAAGTGCCGAAGAACTGCAACCAGTGACCCCTTTATCATCTATTCCTTTTATGATAAACTTGGGGAAACAATTAAGAAACTGGGATTACAAGATAAACCCTCACATATATTTAATCTAGACGAAACTAGTTTTAATTTAGATCCCGGTAGAGTAAAGGGTGTCTAGCGATAGGTAAGTTAGGATTGTAATACTTAAACTATTTTTTAATCTAATCCACTTGTTTTGGATAGGACAAAGGGTTCATCGGAGTATCGAAGGTTCCGGAAAAGAAAATGTTACAACAATGGCCTGCATTTCGGCAAACGGAGATCTCTTGCCGCCCTTAATAATATATCAAGGACAACATTTATGGAGCACTTGGAAAGGAACGCAAGACATTGAAAATACATGCTATGCTGTATCCGACAAGGGATGGATGACAACAGCGGTTTTTAATTCTTGGTTTCAAAAGTTCTGCAAGATGGTCCAGCAAAGACCCCTTCTTGTTATAATGGACGGGCATGTTTCTCACTTGGCTACAGGGACCATAGAGCTTGCCATCCAGAATAACATTACCTTATTTAAACTACCACCACATGCGACTGACCTTTTGCAACCATTAGACAAATGCTGTTTTGGACCTTTAAAATTAAAATGGAATCAAAAACTTATAGAGTGGCAAAGATTAAACCAAAGGAAGCTCACCAAATGTGAGTTTGCAAATATGATCTGTGAACTATGGAATGAGGGAATTTCACGAGATGTCATAAAACGATCGTTTGAAACTACTGGTCTGTATCCCTGTTCTAAGGAAAAATACCCAAAAGAAAGACTTAATGAAGTGAAGCTAAAAAGATATAACGAATGTGCACAACGAGATACTGTACTAAATAGTAGTATGTATAATTTAAATGCCGAAGAGGCTGAAATTGAAACAGTTGAAGAACCTAATAGAGAAGATAAACACAGAGAGGGAGAAGAAAAGATAACAGAACCCGAGGAAAACCAGATAATAAATGAAATTAATTTGGCATCCACATCAAATATTTCAATCGCGGGCACAGCTTCATCGTCCACCACGTTCGAAGAAATTTTGCTTGCCAAAATCAATAAAACAAATCCTGAGACTAAGACAAGACGTAAGATTAATTCAAACTCTGCGGTTCTTACGAGTGCTGAATATTTAGAAAGCATTAAACAAAAAGAAGTCATTCAAAAAGGTAGAGTTCAAACAAAAAAGGTACAAAAGAAAAATATTCAAAAAATAGATCGAGTTCCAAGTTCTTCCTCAGAAAGTGAAGCCGAAGGCATTATTCTTCAAGACGAAAGTGATGTGGATGATATGACGTTAGCTGATCTAGTTGAATCCAATTCAGATAACGAATTTGACACCTGCTCAAATGAGATACATTCCGGAGACTATGTTTTAATAAAGTTTGCTACAAAAAAGAAACTGGTACATTACGTTGCGTTAGTAGAAAATATCAAGGGAAGTGAGTACTGCGTATCGTATATGCGTCGACAAGTGAACAAATTTGTATTTCCCACCGTGCCTGAAAATTATAATGTGGACAAAGACGATATTGTAATGAAATTACCCTCCCCTAGTTGCCAAGGAGGAACCGCTAGAATGTCCCAAAAGCTTGCTTTTCCGATAGACTTTCAAAAGTTTTCTGTTAATTAGCTAAATGTTTTATTATACTTACCCTACGTTCTATTTTTTAAGTAGAATTTACTTATTAGTTTACTTTGACTTGTTTTGTTAAACAGTATTATGAGATTTTTCCCATTTTTTGAAATTAAAACAGTACAAATTAATAATTCACAAAATGTTGTGTGTCTTATTTTTATACTTACCTGTATCAGTCTTTCCCCAGATCGAATAATATGATGGAAACCTTCGTTTTACACCCTGTCTCATTTTTTTCCAAGCATGTCTTATTTTTGCCCCAACGACAGGAAAAAAATGAGACAGAGATTTATTTTTTTTATTAAAGAAATACTTGTTTTTATGACATTTGGTGAATATAATGTAATTTCCCGTGAAATTTTACCCACTTTAGGTATTTTTTTATTTACTTTAAGGTTTTTTTAATGGGAAAAAAATAAAAAGATATGTAAAATGTCCCATTTTTACCCCACCGCGCCCAAAGTTCCCCCACCGCGCCTACCAAAGTTTATGATTTGATGAGGTATTCTGGTGTTTCCCCATTTTCTACACAGAATCTGCATTCGCCGTTGTTTCTTAGCTTCAATCTAGTGAGGTGTTCATTGAGGAGACAGTGTCCTGTTAAAAACCCCGTGACAATCCTAGTGTTCTTACTTAATTGATGGAAAATCTTTGATTTTTCTCGGTTGTAAGTCCTGAGAAACTTCTTCGAGCGTATTAGAACATTGCAGAATTCCCATTCCAGGTTACAAATGGAGTCTTCCAAGTTCTTTAGTTCCGCTTTGAGTTGGTTTGATTTGAGAGTACAGTTTTTTTTATTGGACACAGGTACAATAAGAAGTGAAAGGTAATAAACACCTTGGAATAATATTTAATAAGTTAAAGGTAGAACAGTAACCAGAAGAGTAAACTATCGCCTCTGGAATAAACAAACTAAAAGAGCTATAAAAAAGCATATTAATAAATAATATTTTGTTTATTATGTTCATTTCATATATAAAAAGCATATTTATAGTAACAAAATAGTACAAAATGTAACCCCTAAGGTTCAAAAATATAAGATGTTACAAAAGCTAATATTAATAAACTTATATAACTGAAATTGATTTCTTAAGGAGGAACTTAGATGAAGTGAGCTTTATAATAGGAAAAGATGGAAATTGGACACGGCGAAGAAAGAGAACTGTAAAACTGAAGAAAGAGAGCTGTAGAAATCATGCACGGAATTTTATTTTAGTCATACATGTAATCGAAACGTTGTTTCATTTCAAACTTAAAGACACTGTACCTACAAAATCAAGATATTTAAATTCGTTAAAAATCTTCGAGTATATTTTTATTAGAGCACGACAAAAGTTCTCCTTTTCCATATGTCCCTATGCAATTACAGATGAAGCGCCACTGCCCAACAAGAAAGAAAAGCTACATCTGTTCGGCACCGAAACTCAATTTAGATAACTGTCCTCGATCGCATTAGTATTAGCACTTTTCCAACCGGATCCAATCACCATAAACTTTCCGCCAACATTAGGTTTTCGCCCGAGAGTTTTCCCTTGTTTTCCAACGGAAAATGTTATTGTGTCGAGCAGGGTTTTCCCCGCTTCTGTGTGTGTTGTTTATTGAAACTTCGATATCTCGCAATTTTCGAGAAAATAAGCGGAAAATACAGATGCAGAACCGGCAAAGTTTTTAAGCTTTATTAAATTTGGTTTCGAAGATAAATCCGGCTTGTTCGTTTATTAATTTGCCTAAAAAGTTTCAATTTTCGTGCAGGATAACTTGACAATTTTAGTTTGGAAATTAAGCGTACCTCGTGTCGTATGTTTTTAACAAGAAATATCACTTTCTTTTGCGGTTTAAAAGGAAGTTATCTCGAAAAGGTATTCCTTTATTTTTATCCCAAGTTTAATTTTTTACAATCCAAAATATGACTGTTAATTTAAGTTCTGATACAATATCCTTCTATATTCACTATCCCTGAACAAAATCAATTGTAAAGTAAACGACATCATGAAGCCCCATGATGTCGATTCCGTCTCTCATGCCTGAACACATGGATAGCATTAACTCCTTCCTCAATCTTTTTATTCGAAGGTGAGAATAATGATAGATATTTTTTAGGAACTGTGTTCCGTAATAATAAAAATTTCAGGTATCTCATAGAAAGGGAACATAAAACCAAAACCAAGGTTAGAAAGAGAGCCTTTTCTTCTCAATATTAAAGAAGTGTCTTGTGCCGAAAACACTGAGACCTGTAAGACCTATTGCGTTTGTCTTTCTATGTCTGCACCAACTGGTGGACTGCTGAAGATCCTTGATAGGATAGGAGCATAGTTCCTCCGGTTCGAGCCTTATCCAGAGCCTCGCAATGACATATATTATAAGCTCTACTGTGTCAAGATTCAAGATCTTTATAGCAGAGTCTGCAGCAAAGACTTCCTTGGTACAGGTTGAATTTGTTCAGGTAGGAGTTGACAACCATATATCCTGTCAAGATGAAATTGTAATCTGTATTTTATTCCTGCTAAGTATTAGCAATTTCTTTGTGGTTTCAGAATTAGGTCCTTGGATAAAGGCTTTGCTATGCCTGTGCCCCTGTCTATGCTAAGGTTAGAAATAGAACAATCTCAGGCTGTATTCCATGTCTTACCTTGGTAATGGTTTTTTGTTCTGTTTATAAATATGTCTGCCTGATTTTTTTATTATTACGGAACGATTCATGAAAAATATTTGTCATCAAATTAACCAAATTTGTCACCAATTAACCAATTTTTACCTGATAAGAATATGATATTCTATTTCTTTTTCCTTGAAAAAACAAATTTTCTGAACTGTCTGGTTAACAGCTCATTTACAAATCAAAAAGTTCTATCATTAGAATATTAAAATTTAAGAAAGTCAATATTTGAAATTTCTACTATTTTAAGAAACTTCCTATTTTATCGATGTTTTTCAGGAACCGATCCTTACAAGTGATGGGACAACTCGAGCGAAAATTCGCTCGAGTACCCGATTATTGAAATATCCGACATCGCTCGATTATGAACGAGCGATGCAAGTGACGAGTTACGAGCGACGAACGCATGCGATCCTAGAATGAAATAAATTGAAATTCGATTTTAACTGACGTACTCGATAAAAAGCCGAGCGAATTTTTTACATACATTGCAGGTAACAAATTTATACGACGATTTATCCGTTGCGTATTTGAGTGACAAAATTTTACGACCTACATCCAAAATGCTTTAAAATAAACTAAATCAAGCGAATTACTCGTCGCTTGCTACTGCCGCTACTTGTTGACGTTACGAATAGTGATAGGAAAAACCGATTAATTTCAATAATGGAGTACTCGAGTTTCAAGCGATTTCAATAATCGAGCGATCGCTCGAGCAAAATATCGCTCGTATTTAAACATACGGGTTTTCGCCCGTCGCTTGTTGTACTCGTGACGCCAAGCAGTAAGTTGCATGCGCAGAGCACATATTCTTTCGGTGATGAATGGCAAGTAGCAGGCGACGAGCGATTCGCTTAATCGCTTGATTTATAGTTTATTTCAAAGCATTATCGATGTAGGTCGTAAAATTTTTTCACTCAGATACGCAACGGATAACGTCGTATAAATTTGCTATCTGCAATGCATGTAGAAAATTCGTTCGGTAAAAACAGTATGCGAGTATGTCACATTAAAATTGTATTTCAATTTATTTCATTCTAGGATCGCTTGCGTTCGTCGCTCGTAACTCGTCACTTGCATCGCTCGTTCATAATCTAGCGATGTCGGTTATTTCAATAATCGAGTACTCGAGCGAAAATTCGCTCGAGTTATCCCATCATTAGTTACGAGTACAAGCGACGAGCGAAGTGGCTTGAAACTCGAGTACTCGATTATTGAAATTAATCGGTTTTTCCCATCACTAATCCTTACCATTCTTTATCGACCTAGCTAACCCAGTTTTACAATGGAACACAGCCTTAATAAACATATTCAACGTCACAAACTTTTTATATACCCTCAACAATATTCTTCTCATTTGTCTGAATTTTCATATCATAACATTTATGATAAATATGATTATTAAAAGCCTCTACTCTAATGATAAGTTAATATTTAAAATTGTTTTAGCATTAGTCTGGCACTGTTTTTGATGCGATAAATCGTCGCGCTTTTGTTTTTCAACGGCGATAATTCGAATAAGTATCGTGCCGGCGCGCTGTTAGTGACAATAACGTCGGGCAGTAGTAAATTTCAATTTGCCCGCCTGCAGCTTGTTTATGTCTCCGATAAATCCGATCTGTGGCCCAGACAATCTGGCACCTACGCCACCCCCTCTATTATTATTAGCCATTATACAGATTAAAAACGATTGCTGTTGTTTTGACGAATCAAAGAGATTTCCAATTCGTAGATTTGATAATAAGACTTTAAAACTCGATTCAGTCAGTATTATTTTAATTAAAATACAAGGTGATAGAATATCAGATTTCGGGTTTGAAATTTTTACTCCAAAATTTTTTATCAAATTTGCTGACAATGACAATTGAGATCGCGATGTGTGATTCAAACAAATTTTTATACTAAAATTGCTAGTTTCTTAAATAGAATGCTACATAATGGTTTTCACTGAATGGATTTGCCTAAATGAAAACACTACCTGCCCTCTAATTTTTTTTATCTTTTTTACCATGTCAAAAAACTCCCAGACACCAATTTTTATCCAAATATTGACGTTACTTCAGAAATTATTTGGAAAAAATCTAAATAAAAATGAAACTTCTACACCCTGTATCTCCAAAACTACGCATTTTAGGACATACATTTATACGAACTTTCTTACTTATTTTAATCTGCAGAATATGCTGCCGAAGTTTCCGGAATACAGTCCGGACCACCCTGTATAATGTTAGGTATCTCAGTTTTGCAATGGAGATCAGTTATTACAAATAAGCTATAAGCTTGCGTGACAATTTGGGGAAAATGGCGGAGTACCAAACTTAATATACCGTGTGCGTCTCAAAAGTGGTTCACCCTTATAACTTTTTTTATTTTTTCAGATAATAAAACGAGATGTGGTATGTTAGTATATGACATAGATTAGGATTGATTGATGCATTCAATTGTTTTTGATCACTTCCTCTGTCACCGGAAATGACTACAACTTTCGATTCTTAAATGAAACCCATGTATTTTGTTACTTTATTCAATAGAAAATGACACTCTGAATAGAATAACATATCATATGTCAACTTTTGATATTTTCGAATATGGTTTTTATAATAGCAACGTGCGATTCATAACGACAATTTGACTGGAAACACTAATCGTGTGGTAAGAAATTACTCGTAAAAATTTTTTTTTTCAAATATGCTAATGAGCCACCCTCGTTCCGTTTGAAAAAATTGAGATATGATTAAAAATACGATTTCGGCGGCGGGCAGGGCAAGATACTAAAAACATTAGACGATTAAATGTACTTTTCTATAGCTCCTCGATTAAATATTAGTGTTTTTAACACAACCATGGCACTCTAGATTGAAATTTAAATTACAATTTTGTTTTAAGTGAAAATGTCAAAAGTTGACATATGATATGTCATTATATTCAGAGTGTCATTTTCTATCGAATAAAGTAAAAAAATATCGAGGATGCCATTTAAAAAACAAAAATTGTAGTTATTTCCGGTGAAACAGGAAGTGGCCGAAAAGAATTATTGAATACGTCAATCAATCCTAATTCATGTCATATACTAACATACCAAATCACGTTTTTCGTCTGAAAAAGTAAAAAAGTTATAGGGGTGACTGGGGTGAGCCAGTTTTAAGACGTACCCGTTATTTAAAAATTAATTTTCTGTGCATTTTTTCCGTGAATGTTATTTCGATATTTTAATAATCATTCTTCTATTTGGTATAAATTCTTCTATTTTGGGATTTTAAAATCAGTACAGGCCCATAGACACAATTTTTTTTAAATCTAATGATACAGCCGTAGTGAAATTTTAAATAAATTTTAAGGTAGTGGATTTTTTGCCGAAGAGTTTTTATTTGATAAAAATAAAGAAACATATTCAGGAAAGAAAACTTGAATGAATTTGTTGGTAACAGACAAAACGTAAAAATCGTCTCTTACTATTAAACGTGAAAACAAAAAAATTTAAACCAGTGATAAAAGTTAAAGTAAGATAAGTTATTGGATGCCGTTCCATTGCGCTTTTGACTTTACAAAACTTCCGTATTGTGTAGAACTGAAAGGAGATTGCTTCCGACAGGCCACGTCCCGAACTTATCCATAGTTAGTGAAATATCCGCAAGTTTCTAAGTAGTTTTAACTTTTATTGTAAAGGAAAGGATATTGTAGTCGGTAACAAATGGCTAGAATGCATCAATGTTCCATTTCCGTCTTTTTGAAAAATGCGGAAAGTTGTCTTTATTAGAAGGAAGGCTTAGGAATAAGCCTTTCGGAAAGTTCGGGCGGCAACTTTAAAATTTTCGGATTACAGGATTATTATTTAAGTGAATTTAGTTCGTTAAGCATGAAACATTATCATACTTTAAGTGTTGCAATTTAAGTGTTTTTAGTTTATATATTTTTTGTAATAAAGATGTATAGGTAGATTTTACATCTATAAAGCCGGGTCCAGACCAAGGCGACAAAAAGTCTTTGTCGCAAAAAACACGATTTTGAGACAAAAACAAGACAAACTTGCGACAAAATATGGGGAATTCCGACAAGACAAACTTGAGACAAATTGTCCACACCGCAAGTACAAAAGTACAACAAAGTCAAAAGTTTAGTTGTAGCGAATGAGTTTTATTAACCATGTCACCATGTGTGATTTCACTGGTCTCCTACTGTTAGCAGCAGACGCCATCCACACTGCGCCGGCAGCTTGTCGTAAAATATACGAACAAAACATAGACACTTTGATCTTTACTGACTCGAGACGGGACATTGAAAAGTCTCCAAATTTTGAAACAAAACAAAAATGAGACAAAAATGTATTGGATTTGTCGCAATTTTGTCGTAAAACATGAATGTTTCTGTCTTGTTGTTTTGTCTGCTTGGTCTGGACCCCGCATAAAATCTTACCATCGTAGGTTTATATTTATATAACCTGCAATGATACAAAACATTTTTACAAAACAACAACAATGCTGCTACCTGAATTATCACGTCTACATAATAGTTGGCGTCTTCAGTTTTTGAAATGAGAGATTTGATTTTGATGTCAATATGACTGGCCACCTACATATTTTGTAACTAGTTTGAAGATTAATACCTTTTCGTCGTATATAGGTTTATGTCTGTATTTACGATTTTTTTTACGTATCTTGGTAAAAATTTCGAGTTACTGGAATCGAAATTATCAATACCTGCCATGCATCATTGACATAAATTAAACATGTTCACTAAATACTTATTAAACAGAAATAGAGTCAGTTGGGATAATTTCTGAAGTAACGTCAATATTCGGATGAAAATTGTTGTCTGGGTGTCTTTTTTTGAAAGAAATTTGATATAAATGTCAATATGACTCCTATTTGTAGAGGGCGCCACCTATATATTTTTAACTGGTTTGAAGAGTAATAATTTTTTGTCCTGACTGACTGATAAAACTACTGAGTAAAAATATACATTTACGACGTTTTTTACGTAAAAAAGGTCTCTTGGTAAAAATCGCTACGAGAATACCTGTCATCATTGACATAGATTAAACATGTTGACTATTTGAAATGTTTTTGTGCCAAAAGTTCAACAGAAACTGTTTTATCATAATTTTTTCGTAGAAAAATTTATGATTAATTTAAAGAATAAAAAATTCACAATTTTATCATTTCAGTCAAATAACTATTTACTCAGCATGTTGATTTTTTTGTCAATAATGACATGTATTGACTACTTCCATTCTAAATATATTGAGAATGGTATCTATCACAGTTTATACGAACTTTTTTACTTATTAGCCGACCATACCAACAGGTATGCTAGGCTATTAAGATCGGCAAAAAAAAAGTTTTTTTAATTTCACTCAAAATGAGTTATTTGTACAAAATATTATTTATTGGTGTCTGTCTATCTGTCTGTCCGTCTGTCCATCTGTCTGTAACACGATTAACTCAAAAACCGCTAAACCGATTTTAACCAAATTTGGCACAAAATTACTGTGGCACCCGAGAATCTGGCCATTATTTTTTGATGGGGGTGGGGGGTTGGTAAGGGGGTATGGGAGGGGGTTAAAAATTTTAAAAAATCGTAACTCCAAAATTACACTAGCTAGCGAAACGCGGTTTTCAGTTTAAGATTAGGAATAATATTTGCAACAAAATTTGTAATAACATCAAAATCAGTCAAAGACGCAGTTTTTGAGATAAAAAAATGGAAAAATTCCTTTACTTTGAAACTAAAAGAACTCCCTACCAACTTTTTATTAACATATTTTAGTATGGGCGGCTATACGCGCCTCCCGGCGCCAATTTTTTTATCTACAAAATATGCTATCGAAGTATCCCAAATACAATTCTAACCATCCTGTAGAATTCCAACAGCATTATTAGTTTTCTTTTATTTATACCCTAATAAACCAAAAGTATATTAGGATGTAATCAAAATCACTTAGGTGGCTAGAGCCCCTTAGACGGTCTTTTACCACAAATATTTTCCTTTTATCTTTTATTTGGACGTAATATTTCTTCGTCCACTAATACAATAAGTCTGCAGTTCGGGGTCCAAACGTGTTCGAATGATTTGTTTTTCCATTGAATCCACGAGTAAATAGACTTTCTTATACATATACAGGGTGCTACAAATTCGAGGTACGAGCATTGGTATCTGGGAAACCGTAATAGATACGAAGATGGTTAAATTGGGGCAAAGTTGCGCTTTGAAATGTTCACCAAGATACCATCAAAAAAGTTTTAAAAATGTCAAGGATTCCTGAGTTTTTTTGAAAAAACGGATTTTTTTGAAAATCAATTTTATTTTTTCCTGTCGTTACTTTTTAGAAAATCAAAAAAATAGTTGCACATTCTCATAGCCACTTTATTAGGACTATCTGATAGTATTTTTAGATTTTCAAATTAGCTGATAATTTGTGAGATACAGAGGACGACTTAATTTTTTTAAATATGTACCTGCATTTTTTAATTCAGTTTTTGAAAGAACTCGGTCTCTTGAGTATAATGATATGCCACACTTGATACTTTTTTTGTTTCGGACTTTTGAACACAATTTATTTAAATTAATTTCAAGTCCGGCTCTGTTTTTTTTTTAATATTTAACCTATTCATCGTCACTGTATTGATCAGCCTTTGAAACATTGAATACGGAAAATCAAATGCAAAAAAACAATATAAAATAAATAATGTAAATATAATATAATATAAACAATCAAGTCATTGCCCTGGAAAATGGATTGGAAATGGTAGAGCAGTATAATGGCCATCGAGGTTCCTGGACCTGTCACCAAGGGGCGGGGGTGTTGCATTACTTGACGTCATTTGGAAAAGTGAAATCATTATTTTTCAACATTTACAATAAAGAGTACAAAATGCATATGTCAAAGAGGTATAAATAAAATTGAACGAATAATAAATGTGTGCAATAGGCAGGGTGGTAACCCTTTCGAACATGTAGAGCATTAGAAACTAGTTTGTAGAAGTTGATTTATTTATAAAAACTACGATTAATATTATGCATATTATTATATCTGTTTATTATTTATTTGAATCTTTCAATTGGCTCGATTTTCCTTATTCAATGTTAATTAGCGCTGATCAATATTCTTGGGATGAATATATTCAGATTAAATAATTAAAAAAAAACTCGGATTTGAAATTATTTTAAATAATAATTAAATAGTTTTGTTGTTGCTAAGGTACCAATATAAAGTGTTAAAAAAATTAAGTTGGCCTCTGTATCTCACAAATTATCAGCTAATTTAAAAATCTAGAAATACTATCAGAAAGCGCTAATAAAGTAGCTATGAGAATGTGCAATTATTTTTTTGATTTTCTAAAAAGTAACGACATGACAGGAAAAAATAAAATTGATTTTCAAAAAAATCCGTTTTTTCCAAAAAACTCAGGAATCCTTGAAATTTTTAAAACTTTTTTGATGGCATCTTGGTAAACATCCCAAAGCTCAACTTTGTCCCAATTTAACCATCTTCGTATCTATTAAGGTTTCCGAGATACCAATGCTCGTATACCTCGAATTTGTAGCACCCTGTATAGACCATAAAGACAAATTATAGTATATAGATAGTATCAAAAAAAAGAAAAAATAAGGCTTTGAGATAAATAATAATTAAACAATATTTGCCTCGAATTTAACATACAGGGTGGCCCATCGAAAACGTTCCGGAAGGCATAACGGCCAGGGTATTCTTTTTTTTGAAAAAATCCAAAAACACGTCAATTTTGTTTGTGAGGGGGACAATTTTTGCCCCAAAAATGATTGCGAAATCTTCAACCCTCTAAGCGGGGGTATAGTCCCCCAACTTTTTTCAAATGGGAAGGAGGGTCAAGTGGCGCCGCAATGAAAGAATGAAAATCGGTCGAGTCATTGAGAAAATATGAAGGATTGAAATTTGAAAAGTTTATTTAAACATTTATCAGAGTAAATGATAAGGATAAATTCCTTCGACCAATTAGAGGTTTTTTATTATTATTTCTAGATGCTTACGCATTTTTTCACTTGCCACAAGGTTGAACGATCAGGTGCGGTAGTTGCTAGATAGCTGTTCTGTGACTTGTGCGTTGAATTTCTTCTCAATATCGTTAAACTGACTTACAATAGAATTTCCAAAAATGCCAGCCCACACGTTCAATTTCTGAGGGTTTGTGTGTGCACCTGTGTACCGACAATTATGCCGATTAACTACACCGTTCAAAAAGAAAGTACACTCATTCAAAAAACACACATTAAATAGGAAATTATTATCATTTGCCATTCGTTCACTCATAGTTTCACAAAATTGCAAGCGACGATCAAAATAGTCTGCGTAGAGTTCTTGTACCAACTGAATTTTGTACGGGTGGAACGTTTTTTTAATATCCTTTGGACAGTTGTACGATTCACGCCGGTTTCATTGGCTAATTTTCTTGTACTCAGCGTACTATCCATGGCAACTTGGCCCAATACGAATACCTCCATAGCTTCATTTACTATAGGATTTTCCCTCTGCCTCTTTTTAGTCATAACGGAACCAGTTTCGCGAAATTTTGCTACTAACTCGCGAACAATTTTGCCATAAAGGTGGTTGTCAGGATGGCGTTCATTGAGTATCTGCGCAGCCCGATTGCCACATTCATTATTTTTAAAATAAAGTTCGATTATTTCCACTTTTTCTGCAAGTGAGTACACCATAATAATTGTTAAAAAATTTAACGATTTTGAAAACAACTTCAACGCATAAGTCACAGCTATCTAGCAACTACCGCTCCTGATCGTTCAACCTTGTGGCAAAATGAAAAAATGCGTAGACATCTAGAAATAAAAAGAAAAAAACAGCAAATTGGTCGAAGGAATTTATCCTTATCATTTACTCTGATAAATGTTTAAATAAACTTTTCAAATTTCAATCCTTTATATTTTCTCAATGACTCGACCGATTTTCAAAAATTAAGCCTGAAAGTATAGAGAATAGAAAGCTCTTTTCATTGCGGTACAACTTGACCCCCCTTCCTATTTGAAAAAAATTGGGGGATGACACCCCCGCTCAGAGGGTTGAAGAGTTTGCAATCATTTTTGGTTGTGACAAACAAAATTCCCTCACAAACAAAATTGATGTGTTTTAGAATTTTCTGAAAAAAAAATACCCTGGCCGTTATGCCTTGCGGAACGTTTTCGATAGGCCACCCTGTATAATGAGCAAATTATAAACTACTAATTACACAAAAATGATAAGCAGTCTCATCGTCAGGTAAAGAGCGTCTTTGAAAGATCAGATAGTACCTGTTTTATTTATCGGATAAAGGTGGCCATTTAGGTTATCTTACTTCGAAGGGGAATGTCGAAAAAAAAACCGTCCAAGAAGAGGTATAGCGATATGCGCGCCCCTACGGTTTCCATTAACAGCTTACTACAATACCGAAGTCTCGAAAGGCCCTTGAAAGGGCTTCGAAAATATCGAGAGCGGTTTAAGTAGAGCGTATACGAGTCCTGTATAAAGAAAAATTTAGGCCTGGTGCAATGGCCCTTTCAGTGGTGGCTAATATTTGATCTACCTGTGAAGATTTAATAATTATAATTTTGCATGAAATTATTAAGGTTTCCATACAAGTTTGCCATACCATTCTGTCATTGTTTGGATGTTTTCTGACGATATTCTTCCCTCAATCGTTGGACAGACTTTTATTTAAAGGGAAAATTAAAGGGCATTGAATAAGTGTTAAATGTAATCTTTTGTTTCTGTGAGCAGTACATATGGCAGTTCTAAGATTGGTACTGCATACGTTAAAAATTACATTACATAGAATTGGATTATCCTTTTTTAATAGAAAAGAAAACTTTGAGCATTTTATTCGTTACCTAATCTAACACACTTTCGTTTTGGTATTATTAAATGCTTAATTTTATAAATAAAATTAAATATTGCACGTTATATACCGATACTTCCAAACCAATTTACCTGTTTCACATACAATTAACATGCGAGCTAAAGTCTGTCCAATGAGTTAGGGATGATTTAAATAGATGGTGTATAGTTTCGTCACTGTCCTTGTAGCTAAATTATAATATATGTTGCTCTACGTGGCAACAGCGCTTAGTCAGTTTGGAAACTTCGCGAAACAAAAACATCGATCATAGTTGATAATAGTAGACGCACGCGCGTAGAAAAATGGTAACAAAAACGTAAGTTTGGTTTGGTCAATGACTAAAGAATCCAAGGACAAATAACACACGAGAGCAAATTGTGACGATGTCACCAAACAGTGCCGTAGCACATATTTTTCTTAACCTAGCTGTTTGAAGCAATATTTATATTTTTTGATAATTGTTTTGACTACGCCTATGGTGTATCATCCTAATTAATTAGGAAAAAAACGTATTAAATGTTAACAAAGGGTACAAAACTAGTATCGACGTATAGCACATATCAAGTACATATAGATGTTAATTGAAATTGAAGAATAATAATTATCGAATTCAATAAGAAAACGCTAAATAGTTGGAGTGGATTGTTTATTTACCTATGAAACGTAACTCCTGGCTCTTTCTTATCGCTGCTACTTTTACACTTGAAAGCTGAACAACTAATCACCATGGTAATCAAGTTTATACAAAGTTTACTACCCACAAACTATTAAAAATCGCTAAAATTGTCGCTGGTGACCAAATGATGACTCATTGTTTGCCACCAAAACAAAAAAAAGGTCACAAATTCTGCTGCAGCCCGTATAGGGGCGTTACATGTTCTTATATTCTTTAGTCATTGGGTTTGGTTGTAGCGTCTGTTTGTAAAATTGAAAAAAAATCATCAGTAGTGTTCTACACAGTATTGTTGTTAAATGTAACGTAATGTTTCACGAAAAATACCAAAATTAACATGGATCAACAATTGTGTAAACAACGAAACAACGTAAACAACGAAGTGTTTCATTATTTACCCTCATCCTTCTCTTAAAAAAAGTAAGGAAAGGTGGTCCTTCGAAGATAATGAAAGTCCTGACTCTACAATAAAAACCAGAGGGCATTCAAAAAATAACAAAAAATACAATTTACTTGTGAATTAATATTACAGGCACAACTGTCACTCTAATGGATCGTTGGACAGACATTGACATGTAAATTCGGATGTATGGAAATGGTGTAAAAAATCGAGCAAATTCGAGCAATGTATGGAAACCTTATGAATTATTATACAGAATATAATAAACATTATACAGGGTGAGTCTTAATTAAATACTACTATTTTAGGGGTAGCATATTTCAACATTCAGAAGTTTTTTCTCGATTTTTTTTTTGGAAAATTTGGAATTTTTTTTTAAATATTTTGTTAAAAAACATAAAATCTTCATAAAATGGCAACATAAATAAATTAAATTTACCAGAAAGAAAACCCAGATCCAGGTACACAAGATCATACATATACATACTGAAAATACATACGGAAATATTTGCACCTATTTAAGGCTCGCCCCCCTGTATATCAATAGAAAAAAATGGCGCAAAAAATCTTTATAATTTAATGATATAGTGTAATCAATTCGTGATAATCATATTATACGATCTTACAATTAGTTAATAAACATTTTTGATAAATAAGTGGAAAGCTAAGATTTTTCTCTTTAATTTGTATAATGTTTGGCACCTTCGTTGTGTACAGCAAGGTCAGTACTACTTATATTATTTGTCCGAGACTATAATCCCATGAATAACAATAATTTTCATTTTTCACGCTCAAGTTCGTCATCAAGATTACAATATGAACAAAAAAATATGTTTGTTCGCGTAATACGGTGTGCAACAGCCACCAACCTCACATCCATTGAAAACTACCCCCCTTCAGCTAACATTGTCTCGATGATCTTTCACCCTTTTTCCACCTTGAACCACCTTTCGCCACGCAGGGGGATAAACGTCGTTACGAATGCCGTACGTCCTATTTAAAACAGATGCGCCCCCATATTTTAATGCATGCGCCGCTGGCGTATACGTAGATTTCAGTGGCGTGCTTGCTACTTTTACTTAAATTATCATAAGGAGAGTATAAGAATATCGTAAAGTTTAAGTTATACCAAACCAAACCCAAACAAGAGAATAGATTTTTGGTATGATCTTACAAAAAAATAATTTATATGGATTTCATGATCAAATAAATTTAAGAATCCATTTCACTAGTCCGAAAAAGTAGCAAAATGAGCGTTCGGCATTTAACGTTTTATGTAAACTGGCTAGGTATTTTACACAAATGAAGAAGGAAATTAAATATAATGGATTATACCGTATGATCGAAAAAAAATGGCGTCCAGTTGGCTTGGAAATGACGATCGATGACATTTCCCATATAATTTTACATTATAAAATGACAGCGATCTTCATTTCAAAGCCATCGCTGACGCCGTTTTTATTCGATCATACGGTACTATATCCGTATTGTAGCACATTTTTAATTTGGTTTAGTTTGGACATTTTTAGACAACTTCTTTATTTTTAAGATTTTGATGGTCAAACATCAACAAAATATTCCTTATTTTTGGACTAAATTT
This sequence comes from Sitophilus oryzae, assembly GCF_002938485.1. NCBI lineage: Eukaryota > Metazoa > Arthropoda > Insecta > Coleoptera > Curculionidae > Sitophilus > Sitophilus oryzae. Next base: position 145,860 of record NW_022147449.1, on the reverse strand, counting down.
TCTCAAAAATAAAGACATAATTAAAAATTCCGTTACAATATGAAGATAGATTGAAGTTTTATGATTACAGTGATATATTTATATTATTATAATTTATATGGTTTTGTGACAAATTTATCGCTATTTTATGGCAAATGCTGAAGCTCTGCAAACCTTAATCAAGCCTTAATCAAAGCACGTGTGTTTGGAATTTTGGATGTGGCTTAACACGACAGGATCGGGCTAAGCCTTAGGCAGATTTCTGAAATATAATATACATTTCCTTCGGCCACACACCCGCTTTACCCGACCCTTGAGAGCGACCCGAACAGTACAGCGTAATAGACTCTTAAGTGCCATCCTTAATAAAAATCCAGGATGATGGCAGCTCAAAGACGAAATGTCGGTTTGGAAATCTGATAACGCCATCTTGTAGAGCAATAAGAATGCAAAATTTATTTTTTATATCTATCCAAACAGAGTCTTAATAAAATAAATATGAAATCGTATATATTAGTTTGTTTTTTGTTTCCAAAAATATTCGGAAGTAGGTATTCGGAATTTTTAAAATTTTAAGGTGAGTCTTGAATCAGCAATCAGGAAATCAAATAGCGTACTTAGCCTAACGAGTCAGGGAAGATTTCGACAGACGACATCAAAAAAAATGACAGAAAATACAATTTAGATGTGAATTAGAATCACAGACGAGACATAACTGTCATTGTCATTGGATCCTCTCGTTGGACAGACTGTACCAATACGTAAAAATTATATTATTAATTAATAATCTCTCTAATATTAAATAAATCTATACCGGCCATTAATAAAATACAGGGTGGCCCAAACTGTATTACGGAAACATCGGCAGCATATTCTGCACATAAAAAAAGTTCGTATAAATGTATGTCCTAAAACGCTTCGTTTCGGAGATACAGGGTGTAGAAGTTTCATTTTTATTTCGATTTTTTCCTAATAATTTCTTAACTAAAATCTGTAGTTGAATGAAAATTAGTATCTGTTTTTTTTTTAACATGAGAAATTTGATTTCGATGTCAATATGACTACTTGTAGGTGGCGCCACCTACATATTTTTTTAACTCTTTTGAAGAGTAATTACTTTTCGTCCGTTATACATTGAGTGAAAAGATATAGATTTGTGCTTTATGTAAAAATGTCTCTTGGTAAAAATTGTTGCGAGTAACCGTTCTCGAGATATTTGGATTCTTAATAATCAATACATGCCATCCATGACAAAAATTAAAGATTTTCACTAGAAAGATATTTGACTGAACTAATAATTCTCGAGACATCTTGGTATCATAGGTTCAACTGGAGCTGTTTTAAAACGTAACTGTAAGTTTTCTAGAAATTTCCCGATTTTTAAAAAATCGTATTTAACTTAAAACCAGCAGTTTGTTAGAGAAAAAATGGCAAAATTTTTAAAAAATATATGATAACATGGTTTCGGAAGAACCTTTAGCATACACTCGTTTTAACGAAAATACAATTTTTCAAAAATTAAGAAACTTCGAGAAAATTGACAGTTAAGTTTTAAAACAGTTTCTGTTGAACCTTTGGTATCAGAACGTTTCGAAAATTATTAGTTTACTCAAATATATATCTAGTGAACACGTTTAATTCCTGTCATTGATGGCATGTATTGATTATTAAGAAACCAAATATCTTGAAAACGGTTGCTCGCACCGATTTTTACCAAGATACATTTTTTACGTAAAATAAGATATATTTTAAAATAAATAATGTATTTTTTTACTCAGTAGTGTAATAGAACGGACGAAAAGTTATTACTCTTCAAAACAGTAAAGAATATGTAGGTGGCGCCCCCTACAAGTAGGAATCATATTGACATCGAAATCAAATTTCTCATGTTAAAAAACCTCCAGATACCAGTTCTCATCCAAATATCGACATTAGTTCAAACATTATTTCGAAAAAATCGGAATAAAAATTAAACTTCTACATCCTGTATCTCCGAAACGAAACATTTTAGGACATAATTTTGTACGAACTTTTTTACTTATTTTTATGTGCAGAATATGCATTCGAAATGTCCGGAATACAGTTCGGACCACCCTGTAGAAAACAACTAAATTAAATAGATTGATTAGACCCCAAATTTTAATAACGATACGCCTCTGAGTTATTCCCTTTACTAACTCGAACGCATGATGCTGGTTTGCTTTTGTACGTTTTTTACTCCTCTCTACGGTTTTTAGTTTCGTAGGTCTTGCGTTAAATGCCTACTGAGGGTATTGGGCAGAAGTTCGTGTTCAATCTAGCTAATTGAGAAGGGTTCCTCTAAACAGCGAACGAATTCGAATAAAGCAGCAAAAAAACTGCGGAGTGCCCGAGAAATTTCTGTATTTTTAAAAGGGTATTGAGAATATTAGGTACAGAAAAAACGATAATTTTTCTCTATTGATGAATGAATTTGTAAACTTTGTAATAAAGTAATAAGTAATGCAGAGCAAGGTGAAAAAATGAGTTTTATACGTGATGTATATTCGTAAGTGCATGGACAAGATTACTAAATGGATTGTATACAGGGTGTCCCAAATTCGAGGTGATCATTCGGATTTTCGGAAACGAAGGCCAAATCATGAAAAAGTTTCGCAACTTTATATTAAAAAAAATAAGTTTTTAAATTACCAAATTTCGAATATTTTCCAAGATAAGCAGAATAAAAACGAAATACAGGAAAAATTGATTATAACGTATACCAAAGGTTTCCGGAACCGGAGCTGTTTTTCGGAATCGGGAATTTCAGTACCGCGCTTCTTAGGAACCGGGATTTCCCGGTTTTTTCGGTACTTTCGGTACTGACTAATTTTTGTTCAAAGGTGGTGCAGTTCATCAATCAGAAAGCAAGAGATGGTTTTTCAAAGTAAAATGGATGGTAAATACTAATTTTATTCTCAACTTGACAGTCATGACTATTTCCAAAAAAAAATCCTTTGATCTAAGCGGGCGATTTTTTTTTGAGGAAATGCATAGGGGCATCGGCAAAGTTTCGGCAAAAAAATCTGATTAAAATTAATTAAAATCTTAGTTAGATTTTTTTTTATTTTTTTAAAAAAATCTTAATTTTTTGCACCCTTTAATAAAGCCATATAAAATACAGGGTGAGTTTTCTACGAAGTTCTCTATGGGTATCTCGGAAACTACTAATTTTACGGTTAAATGAGGAAAGAATTATTGCAGTTTTGTGGGGTCATAAATATGCGAGTTTCAGATTTTTGAAAAAGTTCATGGCTTACTTTACTTACATGGCTTACATGTACTCAAAACAATGGCGGATTTTTTAAACATTTTCTAAAATAACTGTGTGTATGTAGTGATGATGATTTTTAAGTTTTAGTTTGGTGTAATGGGAATTTTAAGGAACCGTTTAATAAAATTATTATTCTGTCTTTTTATAAGTTACTAGCGTGTACCAGCGACTTCGTTCGCGTCGAATTAATCATTTGTAATGGTGATGATAAAGCAAAGCAAAAATTTCCATTAACATACAAACTGGATAAAATTTTCTTACATTTATGTCAGCATGAGAAAAAATAATATGGCGATATTATTATATAACTTGGTAATATTTGAGGGGTAGTTTCATCTCGTTGGTATTTGCCTTTCGAAAAATCCGTTTGCCAAAAATAAGCTTTTTACGTCAAGCAGTTTAAGCAGAATCGTGGTTAAGAAATTACCCAACTTTTTGGAACACCCTGTATAATTTTTAAAAAAATTTTAAATTTGTAAAAAACCAAATAAATTATGCATGTCCCCGAAAGAACCGTTTTTTAAATAACGAATATTGTAATATTTGAGGGGCACTTTCACCCTCTTGGAATTTGAGATTCGAGAAATTCCGGGCCCCCCCTAAAATAAATTTCTGTATCCGCCCCTGTTTCTGTATTTCATTATTTGCAGTACTTGGCATTAAAAATGTATCAAGACATACATATTGAAACAAACAACTGAAAACACTGTTGGCGCCTACGAAAAGTACGAGCAGCCATGCCTGCCAAATGATATTAAAAAATATCCCTTACAAATATCAAATCCTAATCTGAAATTAATTCCGATTTAAACCGGAGCCAGATTAGGCGATACTCCAACGGTCCGGTCCGCGTACCTCCTGTATCGGCGAATATATTCATATACTATCGCACAAACATAATCCTAATTAAATCTGGTGAGTTGATCGCGATAAATTTGCGTTTCGCCGACTGGGCGAATAGCCGAGTCCTCCAGGGGCGCAGGACTAGGGGGAGCGCGCGGGGGGGGCGCAGACGTCCGGCGGCGCGGCCGAAATTTAATACGATCGTAAAGCGGTCGTGAACCGCGCGCGAACCGAAGCCACACGGAACGGTGTTTTCGAGGAGCTGATGGCACACCAAGGGAGTTTTAAAAAACAAGGGAGGTTATTCCCACTTATTTTTTCCTCAAGTCAACCTTCGTATAGGGATTGCATTAAGCTTCATTCAGAACCTCACAATTAGTGGAATAAATTAGTGGTTTCAATTAGCGTAGAAGTTTGTTCCTCTAATATCAATGTAAGCATTCGGAACATAAAAATTAGTGGTAGCAATTTTCAATTAATAGAAAAAGTTATCAAACTTTGAATTTTTCCACTAATTATTAGAGATGAACAAAACTGCGCTTCTCCAATCGCAATTGAAACTGCGATGGTGAAACTCAAAAATAGAAGAAATCGCAGTCGCAGTTTCCTATGAGAGCCAATCGCATGCTGCGATTGCGATTATAAAATCGCTGCGATTGAATCGCAGTTTGCGTTTTTTTGCTCATCTCTGCTCATTATACTTCAAAATTTGTGAGGAATGTCATTTTGCCTTTTTATTATCATCCGTCAAGAGAAATTGTGACTATCTTAAGCTATTGCTAGTATATATTCTAGTAGTTTTAATTCTATGTCTTAATTGTGTGTTTATTAGACATGTGTGAATGATCGTAAACTAAAATGCATAAAGTGTAAAGCTTCATTCAGAACCTCCCAATTAGTGTCGAATAAATTAGTGGTTTCAATTAGACTTTATACTTTTTAGTTTACGATCATTCACAATGTCTAAAAAACACAATTAAAATTAATAAAAAATCCTAGCAACAGCTTGCGGTAGTCTGTTGTATCCATTGAGAAAGCATAATATTTAGCTTATAAAACAATAAACTTTTGATTTCTAACCAAAATTTTAGAGGAAATATTTGAAAATGCTACTTTAATTTGATAAAGGTTACTTTTATATTTTAATTTATATTTGCTGGTTCTGATAAGAAAATGGCAAATACTGATAAACCGGTAATTCAATATCTTAAATTATCAATCACTGGTAAATTGAAAAGTCGGGAAATTGCACACACATAAATCGGCACCCAAAACCAGATCTTGACGACCCTGTATATGTAGATATAGGTATAACTAAAAAATAAACCTCGGGCAGGTACAAAAAAATAAAAACCTTCATTCGACTCTGGAATTAAATCAGAATATTACTCCACGATGGTATTTTTATTATCGGTTATCACCCGAATGAAATGCCTTCTTTTTGGTCTTTTCGTTCTTCTTTAACCTTTTTCTTCATCTGGCCTCGTAGCGATATTATTTCTGATAAAGAAATATTAAAATTCCTTAGGACTGAGTTATTTCACAATAAAATTATCTAAAATCAGTTGAATAATTCACTAATGACTTTAACAAATTAATAACTTCATTTGAATAGCATTAGTTTGCATTTCCCAATATACCAGTGGCATAAAAACGAGTTATTTGGAAGTTTAATGGAGTATTTCAGTTGTATCACACTCCTATGGCTTATTGTAATTATTGATTCTTCTGTGAGTTGTCTTCAAAAACAAACTTTTATGCAAAAGCAATATATTAGATTTTGTGAAAAGATAGAGTAATCACTAAGTATTCTGCAGACTGTAAAGAACTCATAATATATTTGAACATTTTCTATATTAAAATAGCTATAAAGAAGATATACTCGGTGACAATTTGAAAATGAACAGTATTTAATATTGCCTCTACCGATGATAGTATGAAAATTTGGCGAAACACGTCAATTTACATATCAAGGGGGACAATTTTTGAGGCATTTGTTGTCGTGTTACTTTCAACCCCTTGACCCCCAGGGCACCTACCCCTAAAATTTTAAATAGCAAACCCTATTTCTTTTACCATTTTTGTGTTTCTTATAGAATTCTACATAAACTGCATTATTTTTTCTCAATCCACTGCTCTGGGTAATGATTATCCAACCACTCTCTTACTGGGCGTACATAATGCGGAGGTGCTCCGTCCTGTTGGAAGTGCAGCAAATGCTCATCTAGAAAAAGATTTCCATTGGTGTCCCTTTGATTTTCCACCTCACGAATTATAAGAGGTTCTATAGCTGTATCTAACATTTCTGCATAAATTTCACCATTTAGATTTTCATTAATGAAGAGAGGACCGATGATACTATTGCCTAATATACCCGCCCAGACATTTATTTTTTGAGGGTATTGCGTATGCCCCTCTCTAATAATGTGAGGATTGATGTCGCTCCAACAACGACAGTTTTGTTTGTTGATCTTGCCATTTAAGTAAAAAGTGCATTCGTCACTGAAACAGATATTCTTTATTAACCTGGGCTGAGTAATAATCTTGTCCGTCATAATTTCGCAAAACTCAATACGTCTGTCCAGGTCATCGTCCCCTAATTCTTGAGTAATTAGGAGTTTGTATGGATGAAATTTGTGAAGCTTTAATACTTTCCTGACTGACTCACGCAACAGTCCAGTTTGATCTGCAACTTTACGAAGGGACGTAGTGGGAGCCATAGCAACTTACCAAGAACCTCAATCTGAGTAGCTTCATTGAGCAGTCTTGGCTCATTCCTTTTCTTATTGCAAACAGATCCTGTTTCTTCAAATTTAGCTACTAACTCACGAATGTACTTGTGTCCAACATTTCTTTCACGATGTCTTTCATTGAATGCGGCCGCCGTACAAAGGGCTAAAACCGATTTCTAGGTGGTAATAATTCACTTTAAAATTCGTCTATTTTGACAATATCAGTTGAGTTACAACTTATCAACTAACAAGAAAAATAATTAATTATAATCAGAAATTACATATGATAATATTTATCAAAGTTCAAACTGACGACTTTCAAAAAATATGCGATTTGTTTGCTTTTTTTTTTCGTAAACATTACAAGTTTAAACTATATTTTCACATAGAAGGCCATGCCAAGCACTATGACAACTCTAATAACAAAATAAATAGCTTGTTTAAAGTGACATTTCAAGTAGCAGGTCAAAAGTTAACGAAGTTTAAGCTGAAATGAGTTGTGATAATCGTAAGTATTATTAAAATCTATTATTTTTCGGTTTTATAAATGAGAAATAGTAAAAGGCCAAGTAATGCCAAGAAGAAAAGTGCATTTTTCAATAGTCTGGAGTATTACCTTTTCGGCAATATATTTTAGTTTTTGCGGAAACTTGCGAAACAGTTTCTTTTTTCTTGTTTTAGGAATCATGTTTAAGGTCTCTAGAAGAGCGTTTTTTCAAATATGGCATCAGTCTGTAAAGAAAAATTCGTATGAATCTTTGCTTACAATTTTAATGGAAAACTATCAAGTGAGGGCAGGTAATAAAGAAACTCAGGCTCGGTGGAAAGTCATTGTTTGCGATTTTTCAAAGAAAATTAAAGAAAGATGGGAAAAGTCGGGAAGAAAAATGAACTATTTTTTAAAGAAGTATGCGGACTGGTTAGATGGGGATGATTTAATTTTTCAAATGACTATTAATGATTGTACGGTGTCAGAACAACCGAGATCGTCCGGACGACCGCCGAAACCATTCGAAGAAGTTAAATATCGATCAAAGAAAAAAAAAGTTCAATATTTGCTTTCTTCCAGTGTTGAAGAACTAACGTTTGCAACTGAGGTGGCTCTCAGAGGTGATGGTAAAAGAGATGCAGCCAATTTAATAAAGGAAATTAGTTCGGCATCGCCAAATCGCTCAACCCAAATCAAGCTTTTAAGACGGGAAAAGGAAAACAAAAACGTGCGACAATACAGCAGGTATGAGGCTTTGGCTCTTTATGTAGATTGCAGATTGAAAAAACAATCATATATTCATCTGAGAAAAAGTGCTCGTGAAGCAGGGCATTTCCTATATTCATCATATATTGAGCTGCAAAAAGCAAAAAATGAATGTAGTCCATTAAGTGAATTTATTAGTGTTTGTGAGACAAAAGCAGAAATTGATCTTCAGGCGTTACTTGATCATACTGCGCAACGTTTGTCTATAGTGCAAGAATCTGTTTTAAAGCAGTTTGCTACAATTTCGATAAGGGTAAGTGAACTTCTTTTAATTAGTAAGTGGGGATGCGATGGTAATTCCGGGCATAGTAGATATAAGCAAAAATTTAATAATTCCTTTGAAGCTGATGATGAATATTTGTTTACTTTTTCTTTTGTGCCTATTAAAATGCACCCTATTAATGATCCGCAAACCCTCACTTGGCAGAATCAAAGCACGTCATCAACCAGACTATGCCGTCCAATAAAATTTCTATTTTCAAAAGAAACAAATGATATGGTGAATTTAGAAACAAAAGTTATTCAGAGCCAAATTTTAAAGTTACGTCCAACGGAAGTCAGTCTTAGTAATGGAAACTGTTCAATAAATATCCATCATCAGCTTCTTTGACGATGGTTGATGGGAAGGTGTGCAATACGCTGACTGGTAACAAATCTTCTCAGACCTGTTATATCTGCAAAGCAACACCAAAAACTATGAACTTAGAGCCAAATAAGGCATCTATCATTGTTGAGAACTATGGGTTTGGCCTATCTACTTTACATGCATGGATAAGATCTTTTGAATGTCTGTTGCATATTAGTTACAAATTAAATTTAAAATCGTGGCAAGCAAAAGGCAGTGAATCTAAAACTGAAATTGAATAGCAGAAGTCAGAAATCCAAAGAAAATTTAAAATAGAAATGGGATTAATTGTAGATAGGCCAAAGCCTGGTTTCGGATCAACCAATGATGGCAACACGGCCAGAAAATTATTCCAAAGCCCACAAAAGAGTGCAGATATTACAGGTCTGGATGAAGGAATAATAACTAGGTTTAGCGTCATTTGCGGGCTCTTTCATCAGGGTATGATGTAAATATTGAACAATTTGAGAAATACGCGGAAGAAACTAGAGAACTCTACCTAAGTCTTTATTCGTGGTATTATATGCCAGTCACCTTACATAAAATTCTCTTCCATGCAGGTGATATAATAAGAAATTGTTTGGTGCCTATTGGGCAACTTTCCGAAGAAGCTCATGAGGCATTAAATAAAAACTATAGAAGATTTAGAGAGCACAACACTCAAAAAATATCAAGAATTGCCACGAATAAACACTTACTTAGAATGCTTCTCATATCATCTGATCCTCTAATAACCAGTTACAGGAAAAAAAAACAAAAATCAACGTCAACATTTTCCAAAGAAGTACTTAGTCTTTTAAAATGCCTAGATATTAAAGCATCCCCACGTACTAATATTTCTGTAGATCACTTATCCGATGACGAAGCAAGCACAGACGAGTCTGATGAAAGTAAATTTTAAATTATTTATAGTTATACTCGTATGATAATGTTACATGATATAGTTATAATCATATTATATTTATTTATATACTTGTCATTATTAAATTTAGTTAAATTAGGCACTGAAACTTATTTGTACTGCTAAATTTAACGTCAATGAATCTGTCAAGAAAAAAAAATAAAGAAGATCAAATCGTTACGAGTTTTCAATTTTTTTTAATACATCATTTAATTTTTTTTTTCTGAAAATGTTAATAAATTATTTAACATTTTAGTTTTTTACATTTGTCCGAGATATAATTAAGTCTTTTTCCACATTGCAAACTATTAAAACATTTTTACCACCTACTTCTTTAAAATTGTCCACTGTGCGCCGTTCTTGCAAAGCAGCGACTTTCAGCTCCGAAAATGATAATTTCTACGCGTTCAGCAATAGTGTAAACCATTTTAAGAAACAACACTAATAATTAATAATTGAAAACTATTGAAATTGTTTATGAAATTAACTTTCACAGCTTATTTCACTGATTCTGGAAGAACATGAAATAAATAATGAACACCAGGAGTCGGAAAATAAAGAACAAGTACCTACCTACTTATCATTTGTTCAAAATATCAGGAATAAGCAAAACGAGAATCTTGTTTCGTCGAAAACAGCAAAAAAATTAAATTACTTTATGTTTTGTAGTGGTGATATCGAAGACGAAATGTAAATAAATAAAGGAATTTAGAATGTATAGTATTGGTAGGTATAAACATTTTTAAATAAAGTTCTATGAGGCGGTGAATGCAATCCGTATTAAAATTAGATATTAAATACATTTCATTCATTTGTGAGGTTAAGTATCACAATTTTGATAAAATAATAATGCAGTTTATGTAGAATTTTATAAGGAACACAAAAATGGTAAAAGAAATAGGGGTTGCCATTTAAAATTTTAGGGGTAGGTGCCCTGGGGGTCAAAGGGTTGAAAGTAACACGACAACAAATGCCTCAAAAATTGTCCCCCTTGCGATATGTAAATTGACGTATTTCGCCAAATTTTCATACTATCACCGGTAGAGGTAATATTAAATACTGTTCGTTTTCAAATAGTCACCCTGTATAATGAATTATTACAATATAAACAAATAATAATTTAAACCAATAATCATAAAAAACCTCAAGTTTATTAATAAATCAACTTAATTATACATCCAAGATAAAAATATACACTGTAACACTGTTTATAAATTTTAATAGCTGATTTAATAGACGCTTCATTAAATAAGTCATTATTTATTAATTAATCATTATTATAATACGTCCATTCCAAGAAGCGTTTATAGTGTTAAGTGTTCTGTAAGAAAAGGTCATCTTTCTTATTTCCTTGAAATACATGTTGTATATTATAAAGCTATAAAACTCTGAATTCTTCCAATAACTTTTACAAAAAATGTATTACGGAACTGAAAGTCATAAATAACAGTTGAGGTACTGCTTGATAACTGCCTCATTACTATTGAGTCGTATAATAATAATGTATGCATATTCAAACATTCAAACAACATTTTTTTTAATACTTGTTTAATATTTATTAGTGAGAGAGACGAGTAAAACATGGTATGACCGTAGGTCTTTATTTACTATTCATTACAGTTGCAGTCAATAGTTCAAAGAACTTAACCGAAAGTGTATTTACGAAACACCGAGGCTTCAAGTGGCTACTGTTAGATTCCAGACTGCGGTAATTGCTATCTACAGACATGACAAAAACAGTTGTTTTCGATATACATAAATAATATACCGTAAATGCTGTATAATATAATAATAGTGTATCTAAATATACCGTTTCAATAGATATTGTCAGCATACAACCTGTGATACCAATTTGATTTAGATTTGATAGAGGCAGGCAGCTTAGAAATCTAAGACAAGACATAAATATTAAATGTCAAACAAAATAATGATATAAAATACACGTACATAAAGCCCAGCCTACACATAACGTTTTACCTCTGGCTCGGTCAAAACTCGGTCTTACCTGTTCGGTCAAAACGTATCAAGTAAAACCTTCTGTGTAGACCAAAAAACACGGTCTGTTTTACTTCAACTGAAGACGGAAGGCCGTCTATAGAATTGGCCATACAGACAACTGATATAGATAAATACGAGTATGACATAAAACAGGCGAAAACATTTAAAAGACACTAATAAAAAAGAATAAGCAGGTTTAAACAGGAATCAACAGCTTAAAAATAGAAAACAAGACCTGATGTTTTCTTGTTTGAACCGGTTGATTTCTATTTTTAAGTGGTTGATTCCTGTTTAAACTTGTTTATTATTTTTTATCAGCATCTATGAACTGTTTTTACCTGTTTTACGTCATACTCATATTTATCTACAGTATGTTCCCGGATTGTTTTACAAGAGAAAACACTTTTTGCTTATTGACATTTTGAAAAAAATGCATTCATAAATATTTTTGCTTGTTCTAAATTAGTTAATCCTTCTTATACTTTTCCAAATTTCCATACCGCCTTAAGAGGCCCACAGACGGTCAATATATTTGTGCAATAATATTGCCCAATAATATTGTTAGTTATCTCCAAACAGTACAATAAATTTGTTCAACTAGTTTTGTTTTGCACTTTGGTTAACATGGATAAGAAAAAACAAGCTGCTATTGCTTATCGTCAAGTATTTGTATAAGTCTGGATATTTTTCCTTAGATTTCCCTAGTAGTTCATCATATTGTTCATTTTTTTATTTCTGTTGCTATATTCTTTGCTTTTTGTATTCCATAAAGCTGGCAAAGAATGGTAAATTTCTATGACTTCTAAAATAAATCGTCTTCCTATTTTGCTTTTGATCCCATATTTGCTGACAAACCACTGATCTAAATATTCTAAATAGAGCCGAGCAGCGAGACAAACACGCAGAGAAAACAAAAATATACTGAACTATTGTGCAATATTATACACACTCGATACAAACTAATCATTATTGCACAATAAAAATCAAACTGTTTTTGATTGACACAATATATTGTGCAACCTTTCAATGTAAACCCTAAACGGTCAATATTATTGCGGAATATGAAATATTGCGCAATAATATTGATCGTTTGTGGGCCGCTTTAGAGAAAATTAAGAAAAACATGAAAATATAGTTGAATTTTTTCCTAAAGTTCTAAAAATCAAAAGGCGTTTCTATAGCAATATTAATTCGATTTAATTATTTGATAGATGGTTATTATTAATTGTGTTATTAATTTGATTAACGTCATATTCTTTGCTGTTGTTAAAGTACCACATTTTCCGATAACAATCATCACTCTCCCCGTAGCATGGAACTAAATACATTTTGTGCTTTTTTAACATTTTAAAACAGCAAAAAAAGACTTTAATTAAAATTGTATTAATAACAATCTATCCATAGAATCTATCAAAGAATGAAATCGGAACGATATTGCCATAGAAACACCTTTTAATGTTTAGGACTTACACTAAAATTCAACAATAATTTTCTCTAAAACGGTATGGAAATTTGGAAAAGAATAAACGGGATTAACCCTTTTAGAACAAGCAAAATTTTTATGATAATGCATTTTTCTTAAAATGTCAATAATAAAAAAGTTTTTCCTCTTGTAAAGACAATCCGGAGACACACTGTATATCGGTTGTCTGTCTGGCCCATGACTATTCAGTTTTATTACAAAACTGTAGTGTTGCTTAATACACTGAAAAAAATATGTGGCAGTTTCCAAAAAAGCTTCACAAAATAATTATGTAATTTTACAAAAAAAAATTGTTTAGAAATTACACATGCCAATGATTATTATCAAAGGATACTAATTTCACAATCAGCCTTTTTAGTTTCAGCCAGTGTTTACAATGTTTTTTCTTTTCAACAGCACTAACATAATGCTGTAATTAATTCATAAAACCGCAGGTAAAAGTTCCAGTGTATACGCTAGTTGTTAATTAACTTTAAGTCAACACGAGGACAGATCAACGAGTTGTTAAGTTGTAACCTCAATCTGAGATTGTAGATATTAGTGACAAATGACCATGTAACAAATGTAACATGCACAGGTGCTTGGTATTGGAGATCAAATTAAAGAAATTTCTGATATAGGAAAGTCGTTATCTGGTGAGAAATTTAATGCTTCACATCAGGAAGATGTAAAAGTCCTACATGAATCACATATTGTTGAACTCACTGATGAAGAACTCAAAGAACTGCAGCACAAGAATGAAGACTTATTATAAATATATAGTAGACATATAAATAAAAGAATAAAGAAGTAGTCCTGGCATCACAAGCCTTAACACTGGAAAATATAGAGTATCTTACCATGTAACAGATGACCTTTGAAAATTGAACAAGAAGAACTGTTTGAAAGAGAAAGAATTGTTTGAAAATTAAACAAGAGCTCTAAAAGTAAAAAGTACTTTTAGATAACTTGTCCTTTTTGCTGCTAAGGCTAATCTGGACAGGGTCTACTAGTTTACCTGGAATCCGAACCGCAGTCGTTGGCTATATCATTGTCAATGACCTACTGATTTTGGAAGTGTCTAAATCGGCTGACTCACGAGATATCCGATCTCATCCAACCTCGCAGCGGCATGAATGAGTAGTGTGTTTCAACAGATTTTACACTCATGCCATTGAACAACAGCACGATAGAGTTTCCAAACGGTCACCCATCCATACAATCGCATCGTCTAACGTGGCTTAACTTCGGTGATCTATCGGAAACTGATGTCTCGACGTAGCGGGACCGTTGCCAAATAAGAAGTGTCCGTGATATAGACATCATACATTTATTTACCTTAAAACCAGGCAAATGTCAACACATCTTAAGTTGTCAATATATTAATACGAGACTGGGCCAGTATGTAGCATGTGCGAGATGTGATGACATGAGGCGTGCACCTCGTACGCGAAAATGTTAATCAATTTCAATGCGATTTCTGACAATCATAGGTGTCAATGAATACAAAATGATTCTTACACCACCAGATTTAGGAACCTTGTCCCATAGGTGGGGCAAAAGTCCAATTTTGCCAAGTTAACTTCCTCTAAATATTTGTGTTTTTAGATTAAAATATGTTTTATTATATACTAAAATGGCTTTTTTGTTATATGCATTAATCGGGAATGTTATAATATTTTTGCAATTTTTCGATTTTGTTAGGCTCTATAGCTGCGTCATCTTGCCCCAGTTTTGCCCCACTCATGCCCCACGAGGGTCATGTAATTTGCAATATTATTGTTTTTAAAATATTCGCTGCATTTTTTTTTCTATTTCCATTTGTTTAGTGTAATTTATTTGCCTTTACCACAAATGAATTCATTTTTTAAAAGGCCTGTTTTTGTAAATAATACAAATAAAACGATTTTTTGCCAATTTTGCAAATGGAAGTTCGGGATTCTGCCAATTCCAAAAATGTATTTGTATTTTACCTATAACTTTTGCCGAACCTTAACCGAAAATATTCGAAAACTTTTTCCAAATGCCGATCGGTGTAAACGACATTCATTCATTTCCTCGTTTTCCATATGGAACGTAATCTGGATAAAATCGGGCCGGTATAAAAGGGGACTATTATTTACGTTTACCATTCTTTTTCCGCTGCAAACTTTTCGGGGCCGACCGTTTGCAATTTAATCGCTCGAGCGGCATAGGGTGGCGTTTTACTGCAGCTTTTTGTGCCAGCCGATATTTTCTAGAGCCATATATACAAGCACGTAGCACAACCAACTGAAAAACGCTTTGTAAAAGACTTAATGCACTGCATTGTAGGTTTTGTTTAAATTAAATCTCTCTAACGGATAAAAATTAATGTAATAAATATATTCACACTTATTTTACTACATATTCTTCTTCTCGTCTCTCGAAAAAGTATGGTGACTTATATTTCAATTGCGCGGATGATTGATTGTTCTCCATCTATCTCTATCGTCGGAGACCTTCCTCTTTCCCCTTCGTTTCGTTTTCCATTAATCTTCCCTTCGATTATAACTTTCTCCACTCCATGTGTTCTTCTCGAAATGTGTCCAAAGTACCTGTTATGACTGGTTTATTTTGGTGGACAGTCTTGTGGTAACTTTCAACTGCCTTAGAATTGAGACGTTTGTTCAATGTTCTGTATATGAAATTCGCAGCATTCTTTGTACATTTCTTAACTACTCCTTTCTGAACATTTCCAAAGCATCTCTTTTTCTTCTGTTTGCAGTTTTCAGGGTACAGGTCTCAGATGCATAAGTAGCGATAGGAAAAATCAATATGCTAAGTACCGTATGATCGAAAAAAACGGCGTCAGCGATGATATGGAATTTATATGGGAAATGTCATCGATCGTCATTTCCCAGCCAACTGAACGCCATTTTTTTTCGATCATACGGTAATTTTACTTTGTTGGGCTGGGATATTGCAGAATCTTTCCATATTCGAGTTACTTTTATAGTCGCGATACGAGCTATTGCTACTCTGCGTATGATTTATACTGCGTTGTTACTTACTGTATTTGCTATCAATTAAACTTTTAGTTACGTAATCGGGGGCGCCATTTTTAAATTCATTGTTGCCAGCCATGGATATATTCGGTGCCGAGCTGACTAACTGGAACTTAAATTTCCCGCTGGGGATTCAGGTGTTAACTCTGCTGTAAAAAATGTCAAGTTGCCACATTTATTTATTTACTTCCTGACACTGTCATTCGTTTTGACACTTTAGTTTTGTATTACGAGTTTTTGGTTTAAATAAATAGCGTTGTAATACTTTAAGCTTAAAAATGTTTACTAACAGACCTTGCAATCGAATATTGTTATTTTTAGAACCTCTTTTAGCGCGAAGTGGGTACAAGATATATCTTAATAGCCGTAAAAACTCATAGCACCTTTATTAGAATATTTTGAACGGGAAAGCGGTAGTAATGGTCCTTTATGGCCCGTAAGTACTGTTAAGAAGGTGAGTTTTGTTAATGTAAATAATAACTGTTAATATATTTATAATTAATTTATTTTTGTTTCCTAAAATATTTTGATTAAAAGAAAATATGTAAAAGAAGGAACGATGTGCCGGCCAAGCTTAATCACGTGACTAAAAGTTTATTTGATATGAACTATACATATATCTACAGAGTGACAATTTGAATATAATATTTCGATATATCCTAATTATATATTTCTAATATTTCCTTAGATAAAAAAAAATATTATTATCAGGAAGAACTTAAATACATATATTTAGGTTAGATTTTTGATTTGGCTATCAGCCTGTTCCACAGCGACCCTTTCCAATTTATTGTGGTTCTGTTCTGATCTCTAGGTTACATTCTCCACTCCTATTCTTTTCAAAAAACCTAATAACTTGGAGACTGAACCCTCCATATAGATCTTTGTCAATGGTTCATCATTGCCTAATACAAAGAACGGCAGATTTGCCAAATTTGGGAGCCGTAGGCTATCGCACTGATGTAAAATATGTTCTGTCGTTTCTTCTTCAGATTGACAAAATCTGCACTTGGCTTCTTCTGTCAATCCCGTCAGCTTTAGACTTAGATACCTACTATAAGCGTACAATGGCTTGTTAGTAATCCCACTACAGCTTTGACAGTTTTTCTGTTTTTACTATGAACATTTTCGCCTGTCTCTATCCTCCAAAAAAATAGCTTCTCATACCAACAGGGCTTAATTTAAATGGATATGCCTTTCTAGATCATATTACCGTAACCTATCTACGCACCCGACGACATCAGGATTTGAGCGCTTGCTACTTCATACTGATGTTACCCGACAAAAGTTTGATAGTCACTTTCAGAAGTTTTAAACCTCAAAATGAGACAATGGATTTGTAATTTCAGTTTTTGCATGATTCGTCACACAAAGATTAAACAAATTATGGGGATGATATGTTAACAATTATTGTTAAATGTTCCTAGGAAGAAAACTGATTGAATGTAAGTTTTCAGTAGTTTTATTTAAATGTCTCATTTTTTACGTAAATATGGCGTGTCTAATTTTTACCCCACTTGACCCTACGAAAGATCTCCAGTTTGTATAAAATATAACATTCAGTTATTTTTAGTTTTGTCAAAGTTAGAAAAAAGAAACAAAAATACAAAGCCTAAGCAAAGTTAAATTGCAAGGTCCTGAATAATTATAATTTAATAGTAGCACAGTTCGTTCATTAAATTTTCAAACATAAAAAAGCGCGAATATAATAAAGACTCAAAAATGAAAAATGCCCTTGCATTAAATTAACGTGGCACGTTTTAACGTGAATAAAAATGCAATTTATTATTTCTAATGTTAATTAATTCGGCGAAAATTGTGATGTGATAATAAATAGGTTCTAATATTTTTGTTAACGCGTTTAAATCAAGGAATGAAATTATCATATACTAAGGACATTAATTAATCTACATAAAATTTATTAGCAGTAGTTTCCGAGATACCCATAGACAACATCGTAGGAAACTCACCCTGTATACAGGGTGTCCCAATATTCCGTCAACATAGAGCTACAACGTATTTTTGGAATCAAAATAAGTTCATTGGACACAATTTACCTCTATACACTAGTGCTTCGTTTATCCGCTAGAGGGCATCAAACTTTAAGAAAATAAACACATTTTTTTTCAGATATTTTAAGAACTGTTATTCCGATTTGAATGAGATTTTGCGAAGTGCTCTAACATTTGACTTTCACAAAAATCAAGAAAAAGTACGGGAAGGGTGGCAACTACCCCCACCCCTACATAAATTTTAGTATAAATATTTTCAAAGTCCAGCGACGCGCGACGGCCGATTTTGTTTTCGTAAAAAGGTCCCTCTAGTATTTACTACATTTTTTGTCTCTTGTAAAAAAACGCCACCGTGCATAATTCTTGAGAAAAAAAACATTTTTCCAAAGCTGACTTACCAAAAAATGTTTTTTGTCACATCAACCTAAGGAGGCGCATAAAATATATTATGAAAAATGTTGACGAAAATATGGAAAATTTTATGTTAGTATCACAAATTATATTCGACAATAAGCTTCTTAAAAAGCCTAAAAAAAATAATAATTTTTAAATTAATTAACGTTCGGGTTTATTTTGATTGATGCCCTCTAACGGACAAACGAAGCACTTTTGTATAGGGGTAAATAATTGTATCCAATGAACTTATTTTGAATAAAAAAATACGTAGTAGTTCTATGTCCAGGGAATATTGGACCAGGACACCCTGTATATCAACATTTATTTGGGACTAAAATATTTTACTTTTAAACTGTTACCATTGAATCTCACAATATATTTTTCTTTTATTATAACGGGATACCTGATAGCATTTTCCAGGTCTTCGACATTGTTGTAGTTGCCACGATATATTTTATTTTTCAAAAAACACTAAATACACAAATCGAGAACGGATAAATCCGGTGATCAAGGAGGCCATGGTATGGGTCCATTGGTCTGAATTCATTGATTTGGGAAATAGTCGTTTAAAAACCTTTGTTTCCTCTGGATCACTAAAGTTAAGCAACTTATTACGAATTGTAAATTTCACAGGGGCAAAGTAAAAAAAGTAAAAACCCGGGGCAAAATGCCATAGTTACGACTAAATTCTATATAACCAACTCTATATAAAAAAACGATATTTCTTATATCGATATCTTTAATACATCTCTACCACCCAGCATCCCAGTTTATTCTTCTTCCAGTTTTCTTCTATCCCAGTGTACCCGAGCTACAGCCGACGTTCTCTATTATAGGTAGGTACCCCTACATAGGATAGCTTTCAAGAAAAAGTATTTCTAGAAAAAAAATCGATATCTTTATATCGACATATTTAATACATCCCTAATCCAAGCGCAGTTTATTTTTCCCAGATTCCGGGCCGTCGCAGTTGCATATTGTACTAATCAAAACAACCAGATAAAAAACGACTTTGCCGGCAAAAAATACAGCGATAAAAATTCGTAACGGTTAAAAAAACACTTTATCGAAACGTTGTTGCAGTTACAATTCGCAGCTTTTCCAATTTCCATTCTAGACTGACCATCCGTCCGACGCGACGCACAGTGCTTCGTCCCATGGACAAAAATCGAAAAAAAAGTTAAAATTTACTAATATCTGAATATGCAATTTTATACTTATAGCAATGTTCAACCATCCTGTATATTATTTTTCATAAACAGCGTTTTTTTTGTTAGCAAATATTTTCACTAAAAATAAATTTTGCGATCATTATCTTATATCAATGAAAAGAATAACATTCATAGTAGTTCCGTATATGGAGTTAAACGGTATGTACTTAATTGAAAGCCACTATGGATATTGTTAAACAAGGTATGTACTTTAAATTTATTTCTAAACAAGTTCAAGTAGTTATTGTTTAGTTTTTATTTATTTTTTAAGATGATTCTTAAATGGGTATAAAAATTTTACGTTTTCAAACTTCAAAAAGTCATTAAAAAAAACATATCAAAACATATCGTATTTATTGAATATTTTTGTTGTCATATTCATACACTTTTAATTTTTGTATAGTTCACCTGCGTCCGCTTGCGACGGACTTTATTTTTTAATACTTTTCAGATGGAGTAAAATTGATAAGCAATGCCGATCTGGTTAATACTTGGCTTAATCATAAGGACAAGAACTCAAAATTATTTATATTTCAAAAAATGTGTTCTTTATTAGATATTGATGAACCTTCCAGTCCAATTTAATAACCACTTGTGCCTGAGCCCACTATGTTGGAGCGAAATGTGGCATAAAAAATGTTTCCATCTTTCAATTTATTATAAAACCTCATACCCAAGAAAACGAAAAAATAATATATGGATATGGTCTATTAAAGAGGTAACTATTAACATCCGAACCCCTCATACCAACAAAAAGAACAGTAACAACGCGAAAAAGTAACATATTAGAAAATGATGTACAGAAATATCGTATATGTGAGGATATTTCATCTACCTGTGATTTGGATACTATAAATTTGGAAGGTTCTGTCAGCAATGATTCTTCTGAATCAGAGTAGTTACGATCTATGCATTTTGTTGTCCTAAAGTAAATTTATAGTATCTTAAGTTTTTTTTTAATTAAATATATCATTAATGTTTCTTTTTATTAAAGAAAAACATTTTTATCTTATATTGGTTTATATTGTAGGAATCATGTTCTAATGTTATTCCAATTCTTTTTTATCACAGGGATTTATTCAATATTTACACCGTTTTCATACTATAAATTATTATTTCCTTAGATGGAACACAGCTCCCACGTTTTTATTATTTATAAGATTTTTTTTCATAAACGTGGGACTAAGAACATCATCATTTAGTACAATGAAAGTACTCATCATTTGTGTCAAATAAACCTAGTTTGAATAAATTGCCTACAATAAAAGAGAAGTTTTGCATTTTTGTCCTCTAGAGCCATATGTTCGAAGCACTGTGCGACGTGCAGAATGCACACAGGAATTTTCCAATTATCGGAAAATTGAACAATTGAAAATACAAGTGAAAAAGAGTTAGGTTAGGTTAAAAAAGAAAAAAAACTGAGCCTACTGTCTAGTCAAATAATATAGATAGTATATAGTGTGTTTTCAAAAAATGAAAAGAACACATGTGTGTTGTCCATATCATTGTTATCTATTTTCATGGCTCTATAATTTGATTTTTAATTAATAAAATACATGATCTCATTACATCTGAATTGTAAAAATATGCATCTTCTACAAAAACTTAAAAAGATAGGTAAAAAACGGTAACACAACTTGATTTATAATTAAGTATTTCATCTGATTGTCATAAATATACAGATTGTTCCATTTAAACTAAACAAATCATTATCATTTAAAGCTAGTAATTATTTAGAAGTAATTTATTGTCATTGACACCCTGTATAAGCTAGTAGTACAGATTATAAACTTATCGTCAAAAGCATTGTTTTTCGTGGTTCCAATTTTCGGAGTCGCGCACTAGTTAGGTTATTAGTTTGCGCACAAGCACGCCCACTTACGGCCTCTAAAATTGTGCACAGCGCCTGACCGGCCCAGTTATTACGATGTTTAAACGGGAATTTATTTTTGCGCACAAGAAAATTTACGCGTTTGCTCATCGTCATAAAAAAACAATTTTCGTACCACGAATTAGGGACAAGATTTTTATCTGTAAACTTATAGGATACCTAATCTGTGCTAGAGAAATAATACATCTAGAGAAATGAAGTATTAATATTGTTACTGTATTTTCAGAAAATTATAAATATTTAAAAACGGTAAGGTTACGAGTGGTAAAATCAAATCTTATTAGGTAAATCTATAAACTAAAAAAAATCGTATAAACTAAAAATGCAACAATATACAGAGTGTTCCATAAAGGATAATACAACTTTTCTTATTTTTATTTTTTTTGTGAACTCATCCTGAATCAGTTTCAATCAGTTGAGGTTGCAACGGTTTTGCAAACTCGGTAACGTATAGTAGTGTGAAGCCGAACACGAATCGATGACACGAATCGAGAATGTAATAACTATTTTGCTTTCAGTCTCAAATTTGTTGTTCCCCACCATTTCCCGCCATCGGGAACTTGCGTTGCAATTTTAAAGTTGCCCTTATTCAACTGAACATAAAATTTGTCGGAGAGGTTGAGAAGAATCTCTTAGAATAATTATAAATTTTCTGGAGTAGTCAAGAAACACGTCACAGAGAAAGCACGTATGGACAGGCCCAGTACTCTCTCAGTCCTGCGTTGTCTGCGGTATTTATGGTAATAATGATGTCCATCATCTGGTTCTGAATATTATTCTGAGTTTCAGTTTGACATCGTATTTTTTTAAATTGAATTGCTGCATCAACTGATTTAAACTGATACAGAATGAGTTGGACCCGTGTGCGTGCTGCAGTTTCATTTAAGTTGAAAATTGGCAGTAGAGTAAATTAGCAACTTTCGTCTCAAAATACTCTCATCACCGTGGCCGGTCGGTTTTAAAAATAATTTTAAATTATAGTCTAGTAGTTAATCAGTCCTTCAACCGACTACCAACACTCATAATTCTTACAGATCTAATCATATACAGCTACCACACACTGCGTCGAATAGTTTGAATAACCCTGTATACTGTAGTTATGCCAAACGAACGCAAAAAATACGACGTCAGAAATGGTTTGGTTGAAGTTGGAATGAATAAAATGACGATCGATGATATTTCCCATGTAATCATGTAATTTTACATATTCATGTAATTTTACATATAAAAAACAACGATCTTCATTTCCTAACCATCCCTGACGCCGTTATTAGCCGACCATACCAAAAGGTATGGTAGGCTATTAAAATCCGCATATTTTTTTTTAATTTCACTCAAAATAATTTATTTAGGTCATAAATGTCCATACGAAATGTTTTCATGGTGTCTGTCTGTCCGTCTGTCCGTGTGTAACACGGTAACTCAAAAACCGCTAAACCGATTTTAACCAAATTTGCCACAAAAATACTGTGGCGCCCGAGAATCTGGCCATTAGTTTTTGGTAGTCGTGGGGGGTTGGTAATGGGGTATGGAAGGGGGTTAAAAATTTTAAAAAATCGTAACTCCAAAATTACAGTAGCTAGCGAAATGCGGTTTTCAATTTAAGATTAGGAATAATATTTGCAACAAAATTTGTAATATCATCAAAATCAGTCAAAGTCGCAGTTTTTGAGATAAAAAAAATTGAAAAAATTCCTTTACTTTGAAACTAAAAGAACTGCCTACCAACTCTTTTATTAACATATTTTAGTATGGGCGGCTATTACGTGCCTCCCGGGGGCGATTTTTTTTTCGATCTTATGGATATTTCTTATATTGTACGATTATTATTATATCACATACCTACTCATACTGAAAAAAAATTAAAAAGGCGGAAAGAACATATTTATTTTCATCGAACTGAAAGCATAATAATGGGGAGTGTTTATACAGTGTGTGCTCAAAGAGCGCTGGTGATAAGTTAAAGATTTTATGGTCGGTTTTTATTGATAAATTACAATGAAATAGTGTTTACTTCCGTACATATATGGCTGAATAAAAGATTATGTAAACATAAAAGCCTATATATTTTTGATAATCTCCAGAAAGAAAAATTAAATATTATTTCTTATTTCTACTGTCACATCTAAAATCTAAAAAAGAAGTAATAATTTAGGCGAGAGGTGTCTCGCTGTTGGAATTATATGTATGTACCATTGCGATAAAAAAAAGTAGTACATGAATTAGTAGTCCCAGATAGACTCCTGGTCTATAAGGATATCGAGAAGTGGATATCGTCAAACAATACAATTATGCCACCCAACTTTTTAGGCGTTACCATGAATTTGGTAATAATTGGTAGGTATACGTGGCGAAATAAAAGTATAAAAAATTTACCTACCTTTTAAAAAAGGGCGACTTTTCAAGTTTTTTTTTAATTTGTTAGTCAACTATAACAATTTATAACAAAATTGTTGAATAGGTGCTTAAAGAGAAACAAAATAAAATAAAATGACTTGGTTTTACATGAGATCTCACAATATCACAAAAAAGTAATAATATACTGGTGTTCCATTTAAAATAACAATAGATGCTACCACTTTTCAAGCTTAATTATTAGCTTATTAGCTTATTATTACATTCATATACAAATAAAATGACGAGATCAAATGTATTAATTATAGTTTTTTACTTTTTCCTCGGCTGGAAAATCAGTTACCGGTAGCGGCTAGACAGCTAACTTTTAATCCTTGAGGATATTTCGAGATTTTTTATTTTTTCCTTTGGTTATAAACTTCTTCTTCTTACAGTGCCATACTCTATACAGAGCGTCGGCTACCTCTCGAATGTACTTGTGATGTGTGTCATCAGTGTCTCACAAGTTAGTACACGGGACCTACAGTTTATCGCCGAATCCGAACGGCACTATTTGAGAGGCTGTACAAGCCAAATATACTCAAGGTAGTTTGCCATTGCCTTCCTTGAGGTGGCGGCTCGCTGGACACTATTTAGATAGATAAATCGATATTTTTATTTAAATAAATAACGCGACCGTACTGGCTGAGGATCGAACCCAGTACCATCTCTCGCACCGCAGATCGACACACTAACTGCTTGCGCTACGGCCGGCCACGTTATAAACTTAAAGCTACCTAAAATTTTCAAAATTTGAAGTTTGCGACACATCTAGAAGTACCTTAGAATTTTGATGATGTGTCAGTAAGTCAATGTCGAAATTAAAGAAATTTGACAAGCGATAATTCATAAACTATGAGGTATAATTACCAGATATTTTGGTAATCTAGCCAGCTATAGTATGTCTTCATGTTTAGTAAAAATTAATATTCTTGCTTTATCCACAACAAAGTTACAGGGTGGTCAAAAATAACCTAAGAGAAAAGGATGGTACGTACGGCTGTGCTCGACTTGGCAGATTCTATTGTAGAATACAGGGCGCGTTAGTGAAAGTCGGAACAAATAAAACTTTCAACATTGAATCACCTCCATATTTAAGACGATCAACTCATCTTAAAATTACAAGAAAACGATAACAACACAGAAACATCAATAATAAAATATTTACTTTAATTCTCAACCTCAAAAAGCATCAAGCGTCTAGCCCAATGACTAAAGAATCCAAGGACAAATAACTTTCACACAATAAACAGAACAAATAATTTTCTTAACCTAGCTGTTTGAAGAGATATTTATATTTTTTGATAAATTTTTTTGACTACGCCTATGGTGTATCATACTAATTAATTACGAAAAAAACGTATTAAAATGTTAACAAAAGGTACAAAACTAGTATCGATGTATAGCACATATCAAGTACATATAGATGTTAATTGAAATTGAAGAATAATTATCGAATTCAATAAGAAAACGCTAAAAAGTTGGAGTGGACTGTTTATATACCTATGAAACGTAACTCCTGGCTCTTTCTTATCGCTGCTGCTTTTACACTTGAAAGCTGAACAACTAATCACCATTGTAATAAAGTTTATACAAAGTTCACTACACACAAACTATTAAAAATCGCTAAAATTGTCGTTGGTGACCAAATGATGACTCGTTGTTTGCCATCAAAAGAATATGGCCTCTAAGGCCACAAATTCTGCTGCAGCCCGTAATGGGCGTTACATGTCCTTATATTCTTTAGTCATTGGTCTAGCCACTACGAATATGGTTGCTTTGAATGTCTTGTCTTAATAATATGATGTCTCGATGATTTTAAAATTGAATGTTTCACATCAAATTTTCAGTTAGCTGATGTATCAATCAGCTCTGATCGCAATTTCCGGTGAGTTACCGGCAGCTGCTGGAAGATAGTCAAAAAGCAAAACAAATTTGAATACTTGCATTCACTAGTAAGTTCCAGTGAATGTTGGCATTCACTAATAACGTTTGTTACAGAATTATTAGTGGCTGAACTTTTACTGGAGTAGCGCTAGCAAATCTATGAATCTGAGGGTGAGCTTTTAATAGTAATTTTCATGTTAGTGTTAACTGATTTCTGATTTTTACTGTTAACAGATATAAATCATATTATACAGAATCACATCATGAATCATATCTCAGACTGAAAATACAAGTGTTCAGTTTTTATAAAAGTTTTTTGAATAACTGTATGGAAGACATGTTTTATATTGAAAAATACTATAAGAACTTTAATTTTAATAAAATCTTATTAACAAATTAATCAATACGCATAGTCTAATTTGAAACAAACTTTAACAGTAGACAATGCCGCCAATGCAATGGTTTGATTTACCTTTCGTTGCAAAAACATGAACATATTCGGGAACTTTTTTATATTCCAGCTTGTCACCGCCGACTTGATTTACCTCCCAGACGACAGAAAAAAGACAAAAGCCAGTCAGTCAGTCGGACGGACGACGAGACATTTGAAGATCGGTTGATGCGAATATGTTTCGAAAATCGCGGTCGCGGTGGCGGTCCGTCTGGTGTTCTTTTGTTTTTCCTTTTCGCCTCTTCTTTGTTCGAACAAAAGACGAGGATGGATCTCTAGCTGCTTGCTGCTACCATCATCAGCTGGTGCGTCGAATAAATTTCAAAGGTAAAAAACAAATAGGATATGTATAAGTGAATTCGGGTTTGACAATGGAATTGGGCAGAGTTTTTAGAGTGTTCTTTATAATATTTGGAATTGAGTTTGGTTTACTAAATTGGCTATTTAACAAAATAAACAAGACTAGAGTAACAGTTGAAATGCTAAACAATAGTTGGAGTCTCTTGGACTCTGAACCAGCGTTGCCAATAATATATCGATACTTTAATGGTTCGTGATTAACCAACGGATATGATAAATAAAATCGTTATATTTTTGGAACAAAAATATTTCACTCAAGCTTCATTCAGGACCTCGCCAATTAGTGGAATAAATTAGAGGTTTCAATTACACTTTATACTTTTTAGCTTATGATCATTCACAATGTCTAAAAAACATAATTAAAATTAATAAAATATCCTAGCAACAGCTTGCGATAGTCAGTTGTATCTACAGAGAAAGCATAATATTTAGTTTATAAAACAATGAACTTTTGATGTTTAACCACAATTTATCTTGACGGGTGATAATGAAAGACCAAAATGACATCCCTCGCAAATTTTGAAGTATAATTAGTGGAAAAGCTAAAAGTTTGTTAACTTTTTTACTAATTAAAAATGACTACCACTAATTTTGACGTTCTAAATGCTTACATTGAAATTAAAGGAGCAAACTTCTACGCTAATTGAAACCACTAATTTATTCCACTAATTGCGACGCGACGTTCTGAATGAAGCTTTATACTTTTTACTTGTGCTGCTTTTTGAAAATGCTTAAGTTAAAAAAAATAGTGACCTCAAAAATATATTAAAACAGAAAACAATCGCCTGAGACTATAATTTTCTGATGGTTACTTATTGGGAAGGGATCAAGAAACAGTGATGCAGGGTCTATTTTTCATCTGGTCAGGCCCTAAGGCCCAAGCAAAAATTCGGGCCCTCTTTTCCAATAAAATTCAAAAATTCAAGAAATTATGAATATTTTATAACCACGGGCCCCCCAGACCACCGGGCCCAAGGCCAGGGCCTTATGGGCCTTATGGTAAAATAGGCCCTGCAATGATGTAGTTTACAGTTGAATCCCTCAGACAAAATGTTCCCTACAAAAATATAGCAAAAAACAACAGTATAAAGATAAATAAATCTTGTATTTTTATTAAAATTTGTCTTTTTTGTTAAAATAATCATGTGGGGAATTTTTAGGGAATCGGGACTTTTTTTTCCCAAATTGGGGAATTTTATTTAGATTTTTGGGTAATTTAGAAAATTGACATTGGCAACGCTGCTCTGAACTTACCAAAGTTAAAACTTTTAATTCAAATGTCAAGTCAGTATTGCTGTATGATGCAGGTACCTGGAAAATTATAACAACCCCAAGTGTTCATAAAGTGCTGTCTGCGAAAAAATGTAGGAATATTCTGACCAAACACTATTAGAAATGAGGATTTATTATTATATTTAATAATTATATTATTATTAACGTAAGTAATAATATTATTATTAACCAACTCTGGCCGTTATGAGATACAAGTATTTGAATTATGATTTTTTATCTTTGAAGATGCGTGTCACCAAAAATGTGCTCGCGCGTCAGCACTGACACGCGTGTCATAGTTTGGCCATCACTGGTCTAGCTGCTACCCTTAACTGACTATCCAGTCAACACGAAGTTGTACGAATGAGTTTTGATTCAATTGTTTTCAACTTTTTTACTGATTCTCTGTTATTTATTTAATTTTGACTGCTCTGAATGTCTTGATATTAAAACTGAATGTCTGATATAAAATTTTCAGTCAGCCGCTGTATGGACAGGCTCTGGCCGTAATATATGTTTACGATTTTTGTTTTATCATTTTGGTTTGATGATGATTCATTTAATAATGTGATAAGCTCATTCATTTACTGATATTTTTTTAAAAGATGAGATCCCGAAAGAAAAACAATGACCTACAAAAAAAATGAGATCCCGTCAAAAATATAAAATGTAAAGAAATGCCAAGTCTTGCAACCGTAGTTCTTCCACTACAAAAATTTGTAAGATCTGTTGTAAAACCAAGACATTAATGTCTATGGAAGCACCTACTCAAGAATTGTTATAAATTGTAATCTAATCAATTACCTATCAACATTTACAGTGACCGTATCAATATTAGATATATTTATTTCTATAATAATTATAATGACTGACTGACTTGGCGGTCGCATCATAATTATTAATGAATGATTGATCTAAACCAGTGATTCCCAAAGTGGTCCAGGTGGACCCCCAGGGGTCCACGGGAGACTTGCTGGGGGTCTACGTAGGCGTGAACAAAAAATGGGGGTCCATAAGATGTTAATGGGGGTCCACGAAAATTTATCTGCTTTTGATAGTAAAGAGCAAAAATGTAAGCATAGTTTTTATAAGGGCCTACCTACATTGTTTTAAGTACCTATCTAAGCAGATAATATTTTAATAAGGCAAGCGACTGTTACTTGTCCAAACTTGCGTATTCGATATTACGTACAATTTCGTGTACAGACTTTGCAAAGCGCTATCCGCCCGACAATGCTTAATGCTTGTTCAGACATGAACTTGATCACCACTATAAATACTTGATGCCAAAGGCAAACGCATTCATTTGTTTCCGGAATTTCGAAAAAAGGCGGAATTTGGAAAAAAAGTTGTGAGAAAATTTATATCTGTGTTTGCTAGTGCCGGAGAAAAGTAAGTAACCTACCTTTTTTTTTGTTATAGTACTTAAGTATTTTGTTTACGTGTACTAGTCGGTTGATCACAACGGCCTGTATAGATAGGTAACTTAGTAACTTACAGATATTTTAATTGTCCTCTTTCGATTTGAAGACAAACACAGCACGTTTTATTCAATTGTTTTTTCACGAGAGAAACACTGCCTCTCTAAAAAGGCCGAATAAGCAATATTGCAGAGCAATTAATTTTGTAATTTTTCTTGCAAATAACTACTAATTTTATAAAACAGTAATTTCATAATCATTTTAAATTGGTTTTGAAGTAACTATTTTATCAAAACTATTCCTTTTCGGAAAAGAGCGAGCGGTGCGCGGGCGACGGGAAAGGGCGGGGCTTGGACTTCGATGCCAGTTTGTCACGTTTTAACAATGAAGCCGCAGACAAAAATACGCAAATACACGGAGCGCGTGAACTCATTGATTTAATAAAATGTTAGTTATCGTTTTTATGGACAATTTTGGGATTTCGACTTTTATTTTTTCCTACACAAATATGATCAGTATTCGATACTGAGTACACCAATTTTTATTTATACTATTAAAAATTAGTGGTAAATTATGTACTTTAAAATTGATACCGTTTTGTGAAAACGTCTGTATTTGTCTCAGCGGTTTATTAGTTGGTCCCTTTACAAGCCGTAATTCTATTTCCGCGTGCTGACAAAGGCTGCGGTGTGATACCTATATTCAGAAAAAAACTTGGTTACTAAAACTTTTTTTTACAGGTAAGGTAACTGACACGAAACATGGCTACAGCAAAGAAAAAATGTCGACAATATAGTATCGATTATTTGAAATATGGTTTTGTTCCATCAGAGGCAGACAAACAATTGCCCATGTGCCTATTATGCAACAAAGTTTTGAGCAATGACTCTATGAAACCATCAAAGCTCGAAGATCATCTAAAAAGGTGTCATACTGATAAAATAGGTAAAGATTTAAAATATTTTCAAACATTGAAAGAAAAATATGGAAAGAGACCCACCATGCACAGTATGTTCGCTTCAACATCTCAAAGTAACGATGATGGCTTGCGGGCATCTTACAATATCTCATTACTTATAGCAAAATCTGGAAAACCGCACACTATCGGAGAACAATTAATTTTACCCGCTGTTGAAGAGGTTTTAAAAACTGTTTTGCACAAATCTCCATTTGACGTACTAAAAAGAATTCCATTAAGTAACAATACTGTACAAAGACGCATTGATGAAATGAGCTCTGATATCGAAAGCTTTTTGTGCAATCATCTGCAAAAAACTCATTTTTCTATACAACTGGACGAGTCAACGTTACCCAGTAATGAAGCATTACTATTGGCATATGTCCGATTTATTGTTGAGGAAGAAATTCACGAAGAATTGCTATTTGCCAGAACTTTGGAGACTGACACTAAAGGCGAATCAATATTTAATGTCCTGAGTAATTTTTTTACGGAAAAATCGATCCCATTTACAAACATTATTTCAGTGGCAACAGACGGAGCTCCTGCAATGGTCGGGCGATATCGTGGGTTTATAAGTCATCTCAAAAGAATTATACCAGGACTTACAGCTATTCATTGCGTAATCCACCGACAACATCTTGTGGCAAAACATTTAAGTGACAGGTTGAACCAATCTCTTCATTTTGTAATAAAAGCTGTCAACAAAATCAGAAGCAATGCATTGAATACGCGTTTATTTGCTCAATTGTGCGACGAAAATGATGAAGACTTCCAACGACTGCTCTTACATACTGAAGTACGCTGGTTGTCGAAAGGTGCATGCTTAACGAGATTTTACTCTGTTTTCGATTCCATATTAGAGTTCTTAGAAAGTAGAGATCCAGATTTAAAAGAAAACTTGATCAAATTCAAAGCAGACATTGCGTATTTGACAGATTTGTTTAAAAAATTTAATGATATTAACTTGCAGTTACAAGGGGACAGCCTGAATTTAATAAAAACAAAGGGGATAATTTCGGCTTTTCTTGGGAAATTGAAATTTATGAAGCAAAACATTAGTCGGCGCGAATTCTCTCAATTTCCAAACTTGTCGCAGGTAGAATGTATTGATGAGGATATCCATACCTACAGTCAACATTTAAGTGCTCTGCATGATGACTTCAAAACCAGGTTTGAAGATATACTGACGATGGATATACCACCATGGATCATAAATCCATTTGATGAAACGGAAGTGGCCAATGTTGTATTACAAGAGGAGCTGCTCGAGCTAAGCACTAATGAGGAGCTGAAGGTGAAATTTAGAAAAGGCTACCCAACATTTTGGCTGCAAGCAGAAATACCCGAAAAATATCCTGGACTGTGGGAAATCGCAAGGAAATTTTTAATAGCTTTTCCCTCGTCATACCTTGTCGAAAGGAGTTTTAGTGCCGTTACAAACCTCTTAACAAAAAAAAGAGCAAATTAAACATCACAGAGCGGGGGGATTTGCGGTTATTGCTCACAAAAATAAAGCCAAACATTGATCGTTTGCTGACACTCCATCAGATACATCCTTCCCATTAATTAAAATTATGACCTGAACCTATATTACCTTAATATTTTTTCTTGTAATTCTATTCTTTTAATAAATAAAGTGATATAAAATGTACCATTTTTCGTTTTTATTTTACATATCGGAATATAGGGACAGAACTCAGAAGTGACACAATTTTTATTTTTTGGCGACTTTAAGAATGTGGTAGAAATGTAGCAGCAGGGGGTCCACCGAAACCAGTAAAATTTTGAAAGTGGTCCACGAGAAAAATAAGTTTGGGAACTACTGATCTAAACAATGCACTTAGGAATAAATATTTTAATAAGTAGAATATGTTGTCCTGGTGCAATATGTTGCCGTGCACAAAAGAAAAGTCTGAAAAAATGACTTACTTAAATATTGACATACCCGAAGGGTGTCTTATTTGGTTAAAAAATGTACATGGACTATCAAAATAGGGTTTTACTGCCAATGACTGCGAAGAAGACTGCTGCGGTGTCCCTTTTACAAATAAAACATGACAAATCGATTTTTTTCCACTTTTTACTTCAATTATAGTCGACTGCCATAAGACTGATGCCAACGACTAGGTACCAAGCGAGTGCCAAGAAAATGTACATGTAATTCTCATAGTGAGACACCCCTCGGATAATTTACTAAAATTTTTTATTAGCATCAGTACCAATCACTAATCTCAAATCCTTTAACACAGTGTTGTCACATATTTCAATCATTGTTCGCTCTGTACTATGGTAAGAGATTGTAAGTGAATTAGCAATTTGAACATTCTGTATAATATAACATATTCAAATAAACAATGTACTTCAAAACGATACTGGCAGATATTCCCAGGAGATTAATGTTTGTTATGTTAAGTTGAACTATAAACAACAAAAAATGTGTGCTTATTTCTGCATATCCTGACACTACCACCGGCACCGGTTTAAATAATACAAACATTCAATCGATAACAACACTCTACGTGGTTAGTCGGGGTACAATACTCTGCAGCACACTAGGTCATAAATGTCAAAAATCAAAAATTACGACGGCTAACGGAAGGGGAGTTTGACGATCAAACCGCTAGGGTAGATTTTTTAATTTATGCATTTAGCCTTATCCACCCCTATTTTATTCAGCCTGTTATGATTGGGGGTGGCATGACGAAGAGAGACGATAGGGGAATGGGTGGCGTTCGTCGACGTCATTAAACGAGATGGCTTTGAAGGTTTCGACAGTATATAAGGTAGGGTAGGGTAGTTAAGGGAAAAACTTTGTTAATAAAATAATGATTATGTACAAGGAGTAATGTATATTTTTTCACCCACTAGTTTTATACAGGCACGGACGAAAATATATTACTCTTCATAACAGTTAAAAAATACAAGTATGTAGATGGCGCACTATACAAGTAGGAGTCATATTGACATCAAAATAAAATTTCTCAGGCCAAAAAACTCCCAGATACCAATTTTCATCCAAATATTCACGTTACTTCAGAAATTATTTGGAAAAAAATCAAAATAAAAATGAAACTTCTACACCCTGTATCTCCGAAACTAAGCATTTTAGGGCATACATTTATACGAACTTTTTTACTTATTTTTATCTGCAGAATATGCTGTCGGAATAAGTTTCCGAAATACAGTTCGGACCCCTGTATTTTGAATTGGAATGTTTTGGCAAATCAAAAAATTAAAAATTTATCATAAAATATTCAATTAATGGAGTAAAATAAAAATATGTTTACTATTTATTTGTTGTAGAAATAAGTACTTTAATAAATAGATGTAATAAGCATTTTAATGATAATCACTAATCCGACACTAATCACTAGTAATAAATTAAGATATAATGTAATTTTTTCAAAAATACATTATTCATATAAACTTCTGACCAATTAGAATTATAAAATTGCTTAGTTGTTCAATCCAAAAAAAGCCTCCAAAGGAAAATGTCAAATACTGTGTACTGAAAATTTGCTTATCTCTTGATATTCTAAACTAAAATATAATAAAATGTAATTGCATAATGATACACAACCAGCCTCAGTTAAGTCAGTCATCCTTGATAAACCAAAACATCCTGAGTGTTAAAAAAACTCTACAGTAAACAGAAGTTAGTGGTGCCATAAACAGTCATTTAATACATTGTAAAGTTAAGAACTAAAATTTATCACCGCAAGATTTTTTAGTACAGTTACTTAAGCTAATACCACAGATTAGGTATACTATATGTATACAGATAAAAATCTTATCCCTAATTCGTGGTACGAAAATTGTTTTTTATGACGATGTGCAAACGAGTAAAATTTCCTGTGCGCAAAAATAAACTCGCGTAAAATAACAATAAACAGCGTAATAGAGAGATATCGCTAAACCGAATAGCGTGCATGGACGTTAATAAGGCCAGGTGTTATGTTCTTTACGTGAGGTGGTATTAACTCTCTTCATTTATAGTTATCGGATCGGAAAGAATTCTGTTCGCGTCGCGTCCGCTATTTACACTTAACCTAACTTTGAATTTAAAACTTTGAAATTGTTTTGTTTACTACATATTTTAAAACTAAAGGGCTAAAGTGCTTATTTCTAGTGCTTCATTGTTCAACGTCTGCCAGTGGGTTTAGGGCAACAAGCAACAAATTCTCTAGGGCTAAGTCGTCATCTGCTGTAAACCTAAGCCTCTTTATAGGTTTCTTTAATATTAGAAGAGGTGGAATCCATATTTTGGGCCATATTTATTTAATTAAAGCTAATCCCAGCTACTTAAATATCAAATTACCTAATAAAACTAAAGTAATAATTCAAAACAATTCAAACATAACTTAAAATAAAAGATCTCGCCGCTCGCCGGCCGGCCCCGGTTGTCAAATATACCCGCACATGCCCGTTTAAGCAATTTTTAAACGTTTATTTAGAAATAGCAAATAGCGCTTGGTGTAATTGATCCGCAAATTACGTCAGGCGGTAACGTTATTAGCGGGTGTTGCGTTAAAAATTGACTAGCGCATATCGTAACCATGATAAGGTACGCGTAAACCCTGCATGACGCTATTCGGTTTTCCGATATCTCTCTAATAACTGTGCCGGTCAGGCGCTGTGCACAATTTTAGAGGCCATAAGTGGGCGTGCTATGTGCGCAAACTAGTAACCTAACTAGTGCCCGATTTCGAAAATTGAAACCACGAAAAACTATAAAGAAAAAACAAAGTTTATAATCTGTATGATCTGTGCTAATACAATCTGCTTAAAATTATCATGGAATATTATTTCATTAAGGTCCAGTTCTATACTTAAAATGATTCCAAATTTATTTGATAGAAAAATAACATTCTTGAAAGAAAAACATATCATATGTGAACTTTTAACATTTTCCATTAAAAAATAGCATTTTAAATATCAATCTAATATGCCATGGGTGTCTTTAAACCATTAATTTTTAATCAAGGAGCTTTGGCAAAGTAGATTTGATTGTCTAATGTTTTTAGTGTCTTTCTAGCCAGTTAAAAGATGCACAAATCGTATTTTTAATCATAACTCAATTTTTTAAATGGAACGAGGGTGGCTCATTAGCATGTTTGGAAAAAATATTTTTTACGAATAATTTGGTACCACACAATTTTGGTATTTCGAGTCAAACTGTCACATTTACGATCGTACCACTTAGATTGGAATTTAAAATACTCTATTTTTTGGAAATGGTACATAATATGATATGTCATTCTATACAGAATATCATTTTCTATAAAAAAAGCAAAAAAATACCGAGGGTACCATTAAAAAATAAAAAGTTATTAGATTGATATGTCCAAGACTAACACGCCAAATCTCAATCAAAAAAGATGTTAAGAGTCTATTATGCTGTACAGTTGTACAAATATGGGAAGAGACTTGGGGATAGCACCGGTCGTGTGTTATTTTATATTTCTCACGTCTCTAGCTATACTTGTTAAGTTGTACTTTCGGATCGCTCTCAGAAATCTGCCTAAGGATTAGCCCGATCCTGTCGTGTTAAGCCACACCCAAAAGTTGAAACACACGTGCTTTGATTAAGGTTTGCAGAGCTTCAGCATTTGTAATAAAATAGCGAGCAATTTGTTACAAACCCATATAAATTATATATCACTGTAATCACAAAACTTCAATCTATTTCCATAGTGGAACGGAATTCTTTCTTTCTTTTATTCTCTTTATTTTCGAGAAAATTTAATCCAAATATAAGGAATATTTTGTTGATGTTTTACCATCAAAATCTTAAAAACAAAGAAGTTGTCTAGAAATGTGCTACAATATAGATATAATAAAATATAATCCTTTATCTTTAATTTCCTTCTAGTCCAGTCAGTAGGGCCTTTTGCCATGCAAAAGGTGGTGTAGTAGTAATTTTTTTTATATGTTATTAAGGTTTGGGCCTTGACAAAAAATCCAAGTTTTCGACCTTGGGGTGGGACCGCTCGAGCCGCCATCTTGGATAGAAGGTACAGTGACAAAAGGTTGTCGCTATTTTTTACATAGGTATAAACAGCAGCGGCTGGTGAGGTAGTGCCACGGTGCCACGGAGCGAAAAAAATATGTTATAACCTTCATATGTCTCATTGAAATATAACGCACAACATAAAAAAAAACTGAAAAATAAGGTAGTGCCATGGGGATTTATTAGCGTTTTCTTTTCTGTCCGGGTCGGTTATTAATAACGTTTTGAGTATTATCTTCGGTGTCATCGTAATCGGTGCTTATGGGCTTATATTGCTCTTCCATTCTTAAGTCTTGGTCATCTTCGTTCTCAATGTCGATGTGAACCTCCGGGACATTTTCGCATGACTGACCACTGCAGAAGCCACATACACCGGAACACTTCAACCCAGCTTTCCTGCAACCGCATGTTGCGCCGCATCCTTTTCTACAAGTGCATGAAATGAATTTCAATAAGTTGTCGGTTGCTGCTTGTTTTGTCATGGTGATAGTGGAACAAGCCCATTGCTGCCCAGTTTCCAGCCCCAGTCTTCAGGTTTTTTCTCGATTCCATACCATTTCTGGACTTGAGGATATGTCCTGAAAGAACGGTACCGCGCAGCATCCTTCATTGGTGGCAATGAAGCAAGATTGGATTTACTTTTTGTGGTTGATCTAGCGAAACGTTGGTAGCGGATTTCTTCTAAAGTGTCTTCTTCCAAGTTGCCACCATACAAAGCAACGAGAAAGCGTGCTCTAGCATCTGCGATGTCCTCTGGTGTTGCATCCTGATGTTTAAAAATGCCAATGGTGTCACTGAGTCCTGCTGGTTTCTGAAGAAGCGAACAAAACTTCATTTTCCCTTGGTTGAAGATTGACGATGTCGTGTCACAGCCACTAAAATCATGGAGAAACAGAATGTTTTCAGCTACTTTTTCATGTTTTAAACTATTAGCTGAATATATTCTTTCAGCAATTTCAAACGAGAAGACCAACGTCTTCGCCAACTACGAAAACAGCATCAAATTTTGGGCACAAGGAAATCGCTGTTCTGACAATCAACACATTAGCATCTTCTTCCGCCTGGTTGACAGTAATAGCAGCCTGCTCCATTTTTTTGGTGAGCATCGAAATTAAACGGCCTTTATTGTTTTCGTTGGCTAAAAATAATTCCTGAGAAACTTGAACGGGCATTGTTTCATAGAAGACACATTGACATTACTGGGCAACCATTTTATTATAACATTTTTGTTTCTCCATGGCCCGCTTGACAAAATATATTCGATTTCACCGCGTAAGCCTATTTTTATCATGTTGCATGAGATGGTCCAATAAATATGCGATAGACTTTATGAATTCATTTTTGTTTTTTTATTATTTTTGTTGTAATTGATATATAAATAACCAACAAATATTGTTGATTAGTTGTTAATACCATATAGCAGCAAATTATCTTAGTTGTTTTTGTTAAAGTTATTTAATAAAAATTAGTTCAGAAATGCATTTTTTTGTGTTAATATATTTCCTTGGTCCAATTCACATCCGACTGGGCTCGTATTCTTGGGTCTACGTCACTTGGGTGGAAACAAGAAGGGCGTCAACAAAAAGATTGCAGGAAAAATTTAGGCGGAAATTTCGTTATCTGCAAAATATTCTTCGCCCTTTTTGCCTCCGCCCAAATTATTACTCCACCCAAATTGTTCCGCCCTTTTTACGATGGCCCGTTATACTTGATACATCGAAAAATATCGATATCTAACTTTTATTCGAACATTTTGATCGGAAGATTAACCGATGCGGATATATTTTGAAAAATACAGTTTTTTGTATCTTTAATTCAAGATGGCGGCTCGAGCGGTCGCACCCTAAGGTCGAAAACTTGGATTTTTCATCAAGACCTGAACCTTAACAACATATTAAAAAATTACTACTACACCACCTTTTGTATGGCAGAGGCCTATAATGGCCCCCCACTGATTGGACTATTCTTCATTTGTGTAAAAATACTTAGCTAGTTTTAGATAAATCGCTAAATGCCAAACGCTTACTTTGCTATTTTTTCGGACTAGTAAAATGGACCCTTAAAAATCGTGCATATTCTTTTAAATTTTCCGGTATATTTTAAAAAACTTTTTAGAACTGCCTGTTCACCGTAAATTTTCCTACAGTGTAATTTCTACTTGTTTAATTTGACACTTTATGTCAGTTTAATAATATATTTTTGTACTTTTATGCTTAGACGTAAAAATGCTAATCCTAGGCGTTAAAATTACTTTTTTATATTATTAATCACGTAACAAAAAATAACACTTTTGTAACATTTGGAAAAAACATGTTTCTTCTAAAATCAATATGTTTCCTTTATCGACATCCACCTTATGACGTTTGAATAAAAATAGCATGTTCTATTCGGAGTAAAAACGACTTTTTGTGCATCGCTTGTCAAACGTGCAACCTCACCACAAAAAATATTTTTTTACTCCTAAAAAACAATATACTATTTTCTGATGTATACCGCCGATTTTATGTTTAATTAGTGCTTCTCCTGCAAGCGTACCGGTTTAATTACAATTCCGAGACTAAATGCACCATAAACTAAAGACAGTAGCTTGATGCGCACACGTGTGAGGTTTTAGTAATAAATCTAAACACATCTCAGAAGGCCTATCACGTTTCAAAGGCGCGCAGCGCCGACTACGGAGCAGCTTCAACAATAAAATGTAGTCTTTGTTTAGGTTTTATGGCTTTTTCGGAGGAAGATGGCCGGCAGCAGGCTGTCGTCGTTGGTTGTTTTTTCCGTTCGAGGGAAAACGAGAGAAAAAAGCGACAGGAAAGCCGCGTGTGTGTATAATTATGAAGTTCAAGGGTGTTGCAAGCCGCGAGCAGGCGATAAAAATAGACACACTCACTTAGTATCATTAAAATTACTATGTAAAGGTATAAAATCGAAATAATATACAGTGAAATTTCTCTAATTCGAACTTCCTTATTCCTTATGACGCGATGTCCGTCTCATATACTAGTCCATCATTCAACATTCACTGTCCAAATGTCAATTGCATTAAATCAAAATTATTTACCTTACAAAAAATTATCCTGTGGAACCAAAATGACACTAAAATAGAAATAAAATGAGTGAGATGAATGAGAGGAACAACATTTTTCTTCGGAAAATATGACCTTTGCCGAGTTTAGTGTATACACAATACACACAGTGTCATAGATAAAGTCTGTATCATATGGAACTTTTTTGTATTTATTAAATTAGGTAAAATCTGTCTTAGGCTTCCTGCTTTGAATTTATTAAAAATGGCCTGCACAGTTAAAACTGACCGTCTGTAGGGACTTATGTGATTTGAAAGTCTGTTGTGTAATAGGCTGGCGCCCCTGCTAATGCTCATACAGAAAGGGTATTTACAGTGGTCAATATGTTGTAGTCAGGTATAGAAAGGACACAATTATCTTTACTTTCTTTAAAATGTGTGGTAATTATAAAATGCAGTATATGACGGAGTCCGGCGAACATTTTATTAAAAAATTAAGATCATATTTTATAGTTTCCATTTTATTTTTTTAAGTGTATACCGAGTACATAAATTAGGACTGACGCCAATCAGTCCTAATTGCACCCTAATTCAATTGCGTCCTAATGCAATTGTTTACGGTCACTTACTGTTTCACCGGAAATGACTACAACTTTTGATTTTTAAATGGCATCCTCGATCTTCTCTTTACTTTATTCGATAGAAAATGACACTCTGAATAGAATGACATATCACATGTCAACATTTAACATTTTCGAATATGGTTTATTTGAAATTGCAACATGCGATTCATAACGACAATTTGACTCAAAATACCAAGTGTGTGGTACCAAATTATTCGTAAAAAATGCCTTTTCCAAATATGCTAATGAGCGACCCTCGTTCCATTAAAAAAAAATGAAATATGATTAACAATACGATTTGGGCATGTTTTAACCGGCCAGGACAAGACACTAAAATCATTAGACGATCAAATCTATTTTTCCAAGACTCCTTGATTAAAAATTAGTGTTTTTAACACAGCCATGGCACTCTAGATTGAAATTTAAAATACGATTTTTTTTAAAGTGAAAATGTCAAAAGTGGACAAAATGTCAAAAGTGTCATTCTATTCAGAGTGTCATTTTCTATCGAATAAAGTAGAAATATACCGAGGGTGCCATTTAAAAAAATCAAAAGTTGGAGTCATTTGAAACAGTCGTAAAACAGGAAGTACCCGAAAAGAATTGAATACATCAATCAGTCCTAATTGATGTCATATACTAACATACCAAATCTCGTTTTTTAATCAGAAAAAATAAAAAAGTTATAGGGGTGAGCCACTTTTGAGACGCACCCGGTATATAGTATATACGATAAGATGTCAAAAACTTTATTGGAAATACCGCAACACCATGCAAAATCTTAAGACATTTCCATGAAGACGACGCACAGTGATAGAAAACGCGAATCTAGAATTCCAAAAGTCCAATTTTTGTTTGTAAGATAATAACGAATCAATCACCGTTTTATCTTTATAAATATTCAGGAATCAAAAAAAGGTGAAATTTGAATTTATATCTCAGTAAACAATTTTTTACGGAGTTCCAAAAATGGTATATTTAATTAGTAGGCATGGAGACATTCAGGGGCGGATACAGGCATTTATTTTAGGGGGGGCCCAAAATAAAAAGTAATGTAGAATATGCTTTTTAGGGTCCCATTTTTAACCAAAAAGCCTAATATTTAACACAATTTGCGGATTTTAGGGGGGGGGGGCCGGGCCCCATGGGCCCCCCTCTGTATCCGCCACTGGAGACATTATTTGTCGTTATTTACGCGAACTGAAAAGAGCTGTTAGAGGTGTGTTGGGCAAATTGAGTTTACCAAAATTAAGATGGATATTTATGGAGGTAAGGTATTTTACTTTTTTCATGATTTGTTTATTTTTAAAATAAATCTACTCACAGTAAACACCAACAATAATCTGGAAAAAATTAAACATAAAAATAATCAAATTTATATAAATTGGAGCAGAACTTTTTTGCGACTCGTTCCGACTCGGACCTTTTGTCACTGATGTCTTGTATAGTCATTCTTCTTTTCAAATATCCATAAACCTTTTGCGTATACGTGCGTTTGTACAGGGTGTTCACGGTTAAAACATTGAATTTTTACATTTTTTTTTAATTAAATTTTTCTTGTGTGATTTTCACCACCATGTATCAAATTATTACCAAAAATTAACATAATTCACATAAACTATGTCCTCTTCAACAAGAAAGTCAACCCCAATTAAGTAATTAATGCTCCCATAAGGAAAAAAGCTAAGTATTCTGTAGCCTGCACACTTCATATTTGACATGAAATTTAAATTATATCGCGAAATCGGTTGAATTTAGGTCCCTATAGGACATTATACATAAAAACAACATGCAACATGAAAATGTATAATGAAATATGTCTAGAATTTTATATAAAATCCGAATATGGAATAATATAGAGGGTGTTCTATTTAAAATAAGCAAGTTGACATCTACTTCCGGTATAACCGGAAATGTTACTATCTTGAAAATAATTTTAAATTATGCACCACTAATTACCTAACAACTTTTGTATTTAACATTTTTTTGTCATCACTGTAAATAAGGGAAATATCTTCCCCCAACACATCGTCATACTCACCCTGTGCATTATAAATTTTACTTTAAATATCTATGGTTATATTTAAACACAAAAAGAAGAAAATAGAATAATTTTCGTAAGAAATAAAATATATTTTCTTACTAAGAGACTTTTGGAATTCTAGATTCGTATTTCCTATCACTGTGCGACGGCATCACTATGATGAAAAAGAAAAATGTTGTCAATTTTTTCTAGTTATAATTGGTAGGCCCAGTTTTATTGGGCGTAGGTTTAAGCTTGAATCTCACTATACCTTCCGTATCAGCTACCTTCCGTTTACATAAAATATTATTTCAAGTAAATGAATAGGACAATGCACACTATCCGTTCCGTTTCCCTACCGTTCCATATCCTCTCCTTCCGTACATTTTTTAGCGGACGGACTGAAGCCCATCGGAAACAGCGTTGTCAAGTTCTTACTTTTGTATCACAACCTCTTAATTAAATATATTATCTTTTTCAAAAGATACAATTTTTAAAATAAAACATTCGTAATGATATAAATTGCACAATAAAAAGTATGGAACTGATAAGGAACGGATGCATACGTATAGCGTGAATACAATCAAAAATACGGAACGGATATAAAATGGATATGAAATGGAAACGGAAGGTATAGTGAAAATCAACCTTTAAATATAAACCTTATTCAAAGATATTAATATCACGAGTGTTATACAGATATTATGACAATTTCTAAATAAAATTATACATACTTAAATAGATATGATAAATTCGTACTTACATTCGATCAGCAAAGATGCCGGTGAACTTGTGATCGGTGCATTTCTTCTAGTGATGTCCTCGGCGATACAAGTAAATTCACCAGTATCCCGTTCCCTGTCCACTCTAGTGATATAGAGATCACTTCCTTTCATGAAACGTCTCGTAGTATTTACAACTTTCGATCCTGAAACATAAACAAATGTTATTTATGACCATGTATACTAAACAATCATCATATCACTATATGCAGAGATATATGAATGTAATTTTGAAAAATCTCTATATAATATACACGAAAAACATTAGTGTATAGTTTTTCTCGTGCAAATGTTCCCTTTATGACAAAATTCAATACTAATTAAAAGATCTAAATACGAACCGGAATGCATATACGATGCCAGATGTCTAAGTGAGGAAAAGTCTCGTGATATCTACTATAGATCGACAATATTAAATAAAAATAATAATAATTTAAATAATAAAAAACATTCCGGACTGATATTTCGGGGGCTTTTTAGTCACAAGTAAAAATATCTATTATGTCTGGGTATTTTGATTTCTTTTAGGTTAATTACTTACTAAGACATATCATTAATATAACATGGCAATTAAATCTTCCCCACTTTTTGATTTATTACGGTTCCCAAATTAGCTCCAACGCCCAATGAGCCGAAAGAAGACCTCAAACTATGCTTAATTATTATTTATATTTCTATTTTGGGAACGAACTTCTAAATTTATATTTCCGAAACACCGAGCGAAATACATATTTATGTTTATAGCCTCCATATTTGCATTCAAATTTTAAGATTCTTAATACTACCTAACATTTTTTTTAGCCGACCATACCAACAGGTTATTAAGATCGGCAAAAAAAAGTTTTTTTAATTTCACTCACAATGATTTATTTGGGTCATAAATGACCTAAATACAAAATATTTTCATGGTGTCTGTCTGTCTGTCTGTCCGTCTGTCTGTAACACGATAACTCAAAAACCGCTAAACCGATTATGTGTGGCACCCGAGAATCTGGCCATTAGTTTTTGGTGGGGGTGGGGGGTTGGTTTAAAAAATCGTAACTCCAAAATTACAGTAGCTAGCGAAACGCGGTTTTCAATTTAAGATTAGGAATAATATTTGCAACAAAATATGTAATAACATCAAAATCAGTCAAAGTCGCAGTTTTTGAGATAAAAAAAAATTGGAAAAATGCCTTTACTTTGAAACTAAAAGAACTGCCTACCAACTTTTTATTAACATATTTCAACCTACCACTCGGTGTAAGTATTATTGTATTTTTAGGTTCCTTTCTCACCACTTTATACTTTATACCGTATGATCGAAAAAAAATGGCGTCCAGTTGGCTTGGAAATGACGATCGATGACATTTCCCATATAATTTTACATATAAAATGACAGCGATTTTCATTTCAGAGCCATTGCTGACGCCGTTTTTATTCGATCATACGGTATTTATTTGTTATTTTATACATAGTTACCACATACCACAGTACCACATAAAAAAATTATATTTTCAACCATTTCTTTAAAAAAAATAATTAAAAATACAAATTACCAAAATCACAACAACGCTCAATACTTTGTAGAGGTAGTCTGTACTTGCTTAATAAAGTTTGGATTCTTCCAAAACCAAAACAGGGACAGGCGGGTAGAAGTATTTAGGCCAAAAACTAAAAAATGGGCACCTATACCCCTGCATCTTTCATGCAGAATCTACGCTATCGAAAGATACGAACAATTTATCTATATAAATAGGAAATATCGAAAACAGGAAATAGCCATCTTATCCGACAGTCAAGCAGCACTAAAAGCGATCAACTCAGTAACCATCAATTCGAAGTTGGTCAAAGAATGCCTAGAGAAGCTGAATAAATTAGGCAAAGAAAATAAAGTCCTTCTAGTCTCGGTGCCCGCTCACCAAGGGATAGAAGGCAATGAAAAGGCTAATGATCTAGCTAGAAAAAGAGTGAAAATTCCACTAACTGGACCAGAACCGTTCTGCTTTCCAAGGGGAAACCAACTTAAAGCGGAACTAAGAACCTGCGGAAGCAAATGCTATACAAATCGATTTTGGAGGTGTAACATTTGTTGTGGTTTGCAGAGAAGAAATTTTTACACAGATGCTGATTTGAGGTACAAGATGACCTTTAAAGTGAAATAA
The DNA here is from genome assembly GCF_002938485.1 of Sitophilus oryzae. Taxonomy (NCBI): domain Eukaryota; kingdom Metazoa; phylum Arthropoda; class Insecta; order Coleoptera; family Curculionidae; genus Sitophilus; species Sitophilus oryzae. The sequence continues at coordinate 100,887 of NW_022147449.1, read as the reverse complement.
CATTATACGACAATAGTCGCCAAAGCAAATAAAATAATCATTCGGAAGATGAGTTTATGGTATTTAAAGAATTGATATTTCTGTTAAAATAATACTAATAAAGATCTGCAAAAACATACAGTACGTCTGTCCGTTCTGTAGCTACGGGGTATCCGTGAGAGGGGAAACGATATTCTCTCCATATTTTTCGTAAAAAGTTAGACGACGCGTCCCATCAATAAAAATTCGACAAATTTGCAACTAGCCAATAAAATGAGTGGGCGGAGCGATTTGCGGTGACGTACTCGTAAAGTCGACGTATAAAATATATTGTTGTTTATTTAAATGTCTTTTGTCCGCATTCCTTTCATAGACACAGATCCAGCAGACGTACTGTACAGTGTGGGAATTATTTTGGAAGTCCTACCCGAATGGGTACGGGTGGTATGGATTGTCGTACTTAGGCCAAAAATACGAATATCGTTCAAGCGTAAAGTGCCTTTATTTAAAAGAATTTTGAAAAATGGCAAAAGTTATTGTTTGGAATTAAAAGATAAACCTAGTGGCTTTGTAGCTACAGCCTCTCATGCGGAAAATGAAAATTTATCAGAAAATACTGAAGCGTCCTCGTATAGTTCATTTTTTATGATCCGCGTATACTCGTGTTTCGTGTTAAAACTAACTAAAATCAAACAAGTGTTGATTATTTTGACTGAGTTAGATCCTTATAATCTACAGAGGATTTTATTTTTTTCTACAACCACGTATGTTATTACTGTTGGAATATTCCTATTTGGATTAGACTTAAAAAATAAAAAAATTCCATATGTTGCATCATTATTAGTGGATGATCTGTATAAGAATGGAAGTGATCAAACTAAATATTCCCAATAGTCACAAGTCACAACCACCCAGTCCAAAAAATTTGAAATTTTTTAAACATTTGTCCCAAAAAAACAGTTCTATACAGGGTGTCCCAGAAATAAGTGCAAGTATTTTAAGGGGTGCTAGATCTCGATAAAAGAAACTTAATTTCTTTTTATCATTTTTCAAATAAGTCCAAAATAACGGAGTTATTTTACTTTGAAAATTAAAAAAGATTTTTTGCTAAAATTTTGAGAACCACTGGATCTTTTCTTTTTTTTCTTTTTTGTAAATTTAAACTACCTAATACATATGTTGCCATATTATCAAGAAATTAAGTTTTTAACTAAAAACTAAAAAAAATCCAAAAATTCTCGAATTTTCAAAAAAAAATTCGCGAAAAAAACCTCATAGGCGTGTTTCTGGGGTTGAACTATACTACCAGTTGCAGCAGAACTATACTACTACTTGCACTTATTTCTGGGACACCCACTGGGACGATTACACTCAACTACGTTTCTAATATAATTTCTTTCAAGCCTGTCCAGAAATAATATAAAACAAAACTCGAATAAACCAGTTCCGAAAACATCATTAACATCAACAAACACCAGATACAACCGTCCCAAGTATAAACTTAAGACATACAGGCCGATAATTGCGCGTTCTACGTACCATTCAATTCCCAGTAGTAGATAATGCCATTTCCCGGAGTCACTTCGCAGGGCAGGGTGACCGAGGACCCCACGTTCACGGACACTTCTTCCGGACTTCGCTTGAAATAGGGCTCTTCGATGGTCGAGCACAAGCAAAGAAGACCCGCTGAAAAACAAGAGAAAACGAATGTAATTATATGGGTATTTCTTTTGTTGGTGCGGTGTATAATTGCGGGTAAAACTCCCCGTTTTGTCGATGGCTGGGTAATTAAGAAAGTTTATGGGAGAGTTGTTCTTAAAATAGGCCTTTCCGTAGATTGGAACACAGATTAAATCATTGTTTTGTTTATTCAAATAAAATTCTTTGTCATTATTCAAAAATATTTAAATTTGGGGCCCCGACTCAACTCAAGAATATAAATCTTTCAAAAAAAAATCCTAGTTTTTTTTTAAACACGGCTTATTCAGGACCAGCTGGCCGCTTCCACTTGTTTTTGAGAATCCGCGTGTCCTCACTACTGCGCCTATTTGCGTACACAAGCCAACAGTCAAAGCACCAGTTTCGAACTTTGGTTTAAAAAGAACTTTTAAGAATGTCAATTACAAATTTGGGTATAGTACTAATAATAAATTACAACAACTATACGGTAATACTAAAGATAAAATACCTTCACTGGAAATGTCAGGATATTTATGAAATTTCATATAAAGATTGTAATCAGAAATATATTAGGCAAACTAGAAGATCAATACTAATTAGATATAAAAACATATGGCTCAGATGAGGTGGTAGACCGAATAAATCTTGCGTTGCTCAACATATTGTTGATAAAGATCATTAATCAAAATTAATTAAACAAGTCGCAAATAACAAAGAATTAGGATGCACATAGTATGAGAGCGTCAAAACTAATAAATGTAAAGATAGTTTTGCCACGCTTGGTCAGTGCCAACTGAACGCCTATATAAACGCTCATTGAGCAGATATTAGTTTAGTTTTAATCATCTGCTGATGATGCTAACATAGTTAGCGAAACGCACGTCCAGTGCAAAAGTAAAGTGTTTGGTGTATTGTGGTGAATTAGTGTTTTATTTCTTTACTAGTTGAGACCTGACGCATCCGCCACGACATCAGGAAAAAAATACTTTTTATTTTTTTTTAATTAAATGAAAAACATAAAATCCGGCGACGACAATTTTTAGAAGAGCCAATTAGCTATCTTTTAGTAAAAAAAGCAGCTTTCTAGAGCAAGTCAGTAGAGACGACACAGATAAACATTAGCATTTTATATACCTATGTAGATGCTATTGTAACACCAAAGGTTCCAAGTTCCAACCCACACCTGTAATTGTCATTTTAAAATTAAGAATTACTAGGAAAGGAAATAATTATTATGCTACTTTTTGGGTAATAAAAAATTAAAAAAAGTAAGAAATCTTCAGAAAATATTTCTTCTTAATTTTCCTACTGTTTTTGGAAATCAAATAAAAAATACCTATTTTTATTTAGCTAACACCGATAAATCAACAAAAAATAACTTATAAATAATTTCAAATAAATTACAATAAAATGTTACTTAGTTATTAATTATGCCATGCGATAAAAAACAGCGTCCAGTTGGCTTTGACATGACAATCGATGACATTTCCGTATAATTTTAGTTACAAAATGGCAGCTATCTTAATTTTTAAGCTATTTACATATAACGCCGTTTCTTTTCGATCGTATGGTATAATAATTAATAACTATTAGTACTATTTGACTGTAATTTATTTGAAATTCTTGTTAAGCCTTATGCTCGAGACCAACCGGACAAAACAGAAACAAGACCGAGAACAAGACTAAAACATAATGTTTCACTAATTATTTGTAACAAATTGAAGATATTTCTGCGAGATTTTTGTCTTTCTTTTGTTTTCAAATATATCGCGAGTTTTGCGTCCTGCAAAATTAATTCAGTAAAAAGGCAAGTCATTCAGTAAAAGGTCGGCCCTTCAAATTTAGGATTTTTTTTGAATTGTTATAGGCCAACAAGGCATATTATTCAATATGATCGAAAAAAAAACGGCGTCAGCGATGGCTATGAAATGAAGATCGCTAGATATCATTTTATATGCAAAATTATATTAATATATGAGGAATGTGATCGATCATTTCCACGCCAACTGGACGCCGTTTTTATTCGATCATATGACACTTTATATAATTCTTCTCTATTCATTCATAAAAAAAATCGTGTTAAAGCATGAACGAAGTTCGTATCTAATTTTTTAGTAAATCGAGCAATTCTCGAATACATGACGTTAGATTTTCGATTTCTTAAACATGCCAGTTGTCTTTTTAAAAAAGTTGTAATTTATTTATACATATATTGAATAAAAATGATTTATGTTGTAATTTAAAATTCGAAAAAAAATAATTTTTTGGAAATAGATTTGTGTGGCAACTTTTTTTAATCTTCAAAAGCCTTTTTCTAATCTTTCTATAATACAATATGATCGAAAAAAACGGCGTCGGCGATGGCTATCAAATAAAGTCAACTGAACGTCGTTTTTTTTTCGATCATACAGCAATTGAAGGAGTGCCTGCAATAACCAGGTAGCTCCACTATCTTGCCCTTTAAAAATGTGGCCGATCGTTTCCTGCAACAATCAGTTCTCTCAATATAACAGTACATAAATGGCGACGTTAGTTGGAGCTGCCTTGCTCTGGGTTTGCATCAAGAACCGAGCAGCTCTTTTTCGATTTCCCACAAATTCATTAAAACGGAGCTGCCTGGTTATTGCAGCCATCCCTTCAATTAGTGTTAATTTTTGACAAGTTTTATGTAAAATTTTAGTAAATGTTGTCTGTGAAAGTGCCCTCGCCAAAATTATCACCGATTGTCACTTCCCAACCGTCTTTGACACCATTTTTATTCGATCATACTTATATAAAAATACCGTATGATCGAAAAAAAAATGGCGTCCGGTTGGCATGGAAATGACGATCCAAAACATTCCCCATATAATTTGACATATAAAATGACAGCGATCTTCATTTCACAGCCATCGCTGACGCCGTTTTTTTTCCGATCATATTATCACAGATTATACAGATTATAATCTTTGTTTTTTCTTTATTGTTTTTCGTGGTTCAAATTTTCGGAATCGGGCACTAGTTAGGTGACTAGTTTGCGCACATAGCACGCCCACTTACGGCCTCTAAAATTGTGCACAGCGCCTGACCGACACAGTTATTAGAGAGATATCGGAAAACCGTATAGCGTCATCCAGTATTTACGCGTACCTTATCATGGTTACGATCTTTGGTTACGATATGCGCGAGTCAACGAAACACCCGCTAATAACGTTACCGCCTGACGTAATTTGCGGATCAATTACACCAAGCGCTGTTTCTAAATAACCTCAAAAATTGCTTAAATGGGCATGTGCGGGTATTTGACAACCGGAGCCGGCCGGCGAGATCTTTTATTTTAGGTTATGTTTGAATTGTTTTGAATTACTGCTTTAGTTGTATTAGGTAATTTGATGTTTAAGTAGCTGGGATTAGTTTTAATTAAATAAATATGGCCCAAAATATGGATTCCACCTCTTCCAATACTAAAGAACCTATAAAGAGTCTTAGGTTTATATTTACAGCAGATGACGACTTAGCCCTTCTAAGAGAATTTGTTGCTTGTTGCTCTAAACCTATTGGTAGACGTTGAACAATAAAGCACTGGAAATAAGCACTTTAGCCCTTTAGTTTTAAAATACCTAAGTAAACAAAACAATTTCCAAAGTTTTAAATTCAAAGTTAGGTTAAGTTTAAATAGCGGACGCGACGCGAACAGAATTCTTTCCGATCCGATAACTCTAAATGAAGAGAGTTAATACCGCCTCTCACGCTTTGACCTCACGTAAAGGAAATAACCAGAGTATAACACCTGGCCTTATTAACGTCCATGCACGCTATTCGGTTTAGCGATATCTCTCTATTACGCTGTTTATTGTTATTTTACGCGAGTTTATTTTTGTGCACAGGAAATTTGACTCGTTTGCACATCGTCATAAAAAACAATTTTCGTACCACGAATTAGGGACAAGATTTTTATCTGTATACTTATAGGATACCTAATCTGTGATATTATACTATAGCTTTTTGTTTTATGTCGTGAAAGTCAAATGTGAACTTTCTATTTTTATTCTTATTGATCCAATTTCCAAGTAGTTTATATCTGCATAAGAATCTTTAATTAAAAAAAAATGTGAGTGCGCTATGTGCGCATATTTGGAGTGAAGCTTCTTACTAACAGTTATTGTTAGTTAAATTGAAGGATTTGAAGGACATGTTTGAAAATGTGCAGTTTGAAATGTTGAAAAAATAATAAATTAAAAAAATATTTTTTACGCGTAAAAATTAGTTTTTTGCGTGTAACAATTAAATAGTTTTTACGTGTAACAGGTAACAATATATAGGTAATTAGGCATATTATTTTTGAATAATCAGTCAATAATAATTAAAATTAGCTACTTAATTGATTACCTTGTAATAATTATTAATTATTATACATATGTGTGTGTGTGTATAATATAAATAGGATTTACATTACATATTAATATAACTATTTCCAAAGAACACTAAACGCAATTAAACATGAAATGTAATTTATGTAATTATATCTTCTTCATTTTTAACTGTCGCAATATAATAAAACAAATGAAACTGCGTGTAATGATCCATGCGAAAATTCCGGTTTGTCTGCTTTGCGCTCCGAGCACAGAGCCTACTTCGCTCTACCTCTGAGCAATTTGCAACGATTTGTATCCATTGGAGCTAATTAATTCCTTACAAAGCCGGCAAAAAAACGTAAAATAAAAAGGCGAACAAGTTTAACTTGGGAACAATGCATTCATTCTACAGACTAATGAATAACAGACCGATATATAATTAAAAAACTGTCGAATTTTCAGAAATAATTTATGGAAGTTAATGACCGTTTTTTAATGATTTTGGGTCTGAAAATATTTCATCGCAGGTAAAAGATCGTAGTTTTTAAATCAAGACACCCTATGCAGTTGCTCCAAAAACAATAAAGTTGGACAGAAATGTTTTAAAATACGGATTTTTACGGATTGTTATAAAATAAAAAATTTAGTGGATTATTTTTTAATATCTGTGGAATATTTAAATCTAAATCTGTCAATTTCTTATTTTTTCTAAAGTATAAAATATTCTTACCAGTAAGGAAGAGCAAAATTACGGAATTATTGATTCCAGACATGTTAAAACTTCGGGAGAATTGATGTAAACAACAATAACAAATTACACTCCGAGAACGCCGACAAAAAACGACAATATTTTCTTCATATTTGAATGAAAACAGTTAAAAAAAATCGTTCAGAGTCTATGGGAATACGTAAATAATCGGAGAAAATCACGAAAAACACAACAACCCTTCGAAGTTCACGCCAAACTGGCTTTTCTCGATCCTGAACCTGAATCAACTGAGTTTCGAGTTTCGAGCCGGTCAAGTTCAGCGCCCGGCATTTGTTTGAAATTCAAACGGTTGCGTTCGGCATCTTGGACGAAGTTTGCCGATCTTTTAATTCGATCAAAAGATCTTCGAATGGTAGGCAACCAAATATACAGTTTAATGATAATGTAGGAATCTATAAATTCTTGATAAATTCCAAATTGACTATGATCTGTGATTATGATTCATAAATTTGCAATGTTGTCAGTATGATTTTTAATTCTTTGTAAATAATACACTGGATGAAAGAAACATTTCCGAAAAAAATAATTTCCATTACTACCATTTTTGCGTGCAAAATATTCTAATAAAGTTGCGATGAGTTTTTTACGGCTATTAAGCTAACTTGTACATTTCGCTCTAAAAAAGGTTCTAAAAAGAACAATGTTCGATTGCAAGGTCTGCTAGTAAATATTAATGTGTTTAAACCAAAAACTCGTAATACAAAACTAAAGTGCCAAAACGAATGACAATGTCAGGAAATAAATAAGTAAATGTGGCAACTTGATATATTTTACAGCAGAGCTACCATCTGATCCCCAGCGGATAATTTAAGTTTTAGTTAGTCAGTCCGGTGCCAAATATATCCATGGTTAACAACAATGAATTTAAAAATCGCGCTCTTGATTACGTAACTAAATGTTTAATTGGTATCAAGTATAAAATTATTTTGATCTCGCATTTTTATTGTCGGGCGTCGGGCGTCGGGCAGTCTGTGTATGGAAAAAAATATTGGAAAATTTTTTCCATTATTTTTACTCCAATACAGATTATGGGTATTATCCAGATTTGTTAAATCAAGACTGAACAAATAAAAACTGTCCAGTGATTCAGTGACAGTTGTCCAATTTTTCTGATATATTTTAGGAAGAACCGGCAACATAGAACTGACGTGCTTTCTTGGAAATTCCATTTTTTGCCTATAGATTTGACAACTCTAATTTGACGTTGACAAATTCTGTGGTTGACATGTTGACAACGACAACCACAGTTGACCAAATATAAACTTTTTTAATTTATAAAAAGATAATCAGCTTAGGAATTTGGGAAAAATAATTACTTTTTCAGTTACCACTAGTGATTGTGCAACTTACGCCGTAGATATTAAGAAACTGTATAAAACGCTTTCTATCAGTTTTATTTCTTTTATTGTTTTTAATTAAAATCGAAAATTGAGAGTAAGATTAATAACTTTCAGATTTCAAAGAAATCAACGCTCACTAATTTTTATGTGGAATTGTGAATTTCTAAAAAAGATAAAATGGCAAACAAGTGTAACGTAAGTACGAATTATTAAATTTTTATGCAAAAAATTGCTAAAACCAATAAAACTTGGAGGATTTTGAAGTTCTTGAATGATTCAGTTAATTATATTTCCAGGATTGTGGATGTCTCTGCAAAAAGTGCTCTACAAATGATCATGATGTTCAACTTCATCTAGAAATAGAAAATCTGAAGCAGCAATTAGTTGAAAAGGAAAACCATATTGTGATGATGGAAACAAACTTCTTAAATGAAGCGAACAAATTTCCTAGTGGTGAATTAGTTGCTTTAAAAGAAGAACTGTTAACTTGGCAAGATAAGTACAAACGGTAAGAAGTTACAAATATGTTATTTTATCATGATAACATCTAATATAATTTTTAGTTTATATGAAGCACATAGAAGAGTTCAAAGAGTTAATCAGGGACTTGAAGATAAACTATTAAAACTGGTAGATGTGTGTGAAACTGACAAGAATGTTTTAACAAAAGATGTTGCTACATTATCTCGTAATTTAGCAGATGCCAATTATGCAATTAAGAAACTAACAGAGGATAATGTAAATTTATTGCTATATTGTTATTTTCAGAGAAATAATTTCAATTTTCTTATAGGAGAGATATAAAAATGATGTCAGTTTAGCAATCCAATTTTTACAGTGCAAGCAAACTAATTTTGTTGCACATAGGTTTGATTCAGTAAGTTCTTCAAAAAGTGTTAAAATCTTGACAATTAATAAACAAATTTATTTACAGCTCCCTGTTGAAGTACAGACAGAAGTAGCATCATATATGAGCCATAAACGAAAACCTAATGAAGAGAGGAAAGTGCCATTAGAACCTAAGAGTATTAAAGTTCCTATACCCACGTTTCCACCTACGGCAATGGTTTATTCTGTACCAAAGTCACCGAGACCTGATAGAAAAATGGCTGATGATGCAGAAAAACCAGAAGTAGATATTGTTTCGGCTGCCATTATGGCAAAAGGTAAGTCAGACATGTCATTAAACCATATATTTATAAAATCTATATGAACATACAGTTTATTAATATAGAACTGTTATTGACTAATAATAGTTAGCAAGAAAAACATATCAAGTTGAATGAGCTGCCTATTTATAAATAAATATACAAATTTCCTTTCTGTTGTGATAATACGTATAAATAAAGTATATTTAAGGTCATTTGTTAGCCTTTGAAGGTTCCAAAAAATAGATTAAAATAATTCATTCATTCATGTATTAAGAAAAACATATTTTATTTTTTGATATGCAAATTTTCCGTTGAGTATTTGCTTTTTTTGTATCTTTTTTTAATTAAATAATCAGTATTTTTTTAAAGATAAATATTTCATTCAAACTAATATGTGACATTTAATTGAATGCCAGTACCACTGACAAGTAAATGGATAGTCAAGCATAATAACTAGACCTCAACCTTTGAGTTTGACCTTGATACTTTTGTTAAAATTTGAAGTAACAGTATAAAAATTAATATTAAATTAATCAAGGCAAAGTAGATTTTTATTTGAATTTAAATTGTCTCGAAATTTTAATACTATAAATACTAAATACTATCAAAATCATAAAGAGATATGAAGTCATTCATATATCCTCATTTAATTGCTTAGAGTTAATAATTAATAATTAATTGCCTTTGGATTGGTTTTTGAATAAATTTGAAATTTAGGTTAAAATACTTTATGATAAAAAAAATAGGCGTCAAGTTGGCTTGGAAATGACGATCCATGACATTCTCCATGTAATTCACATAATATAAAGTAATAGTGATCATTATTCCCGAAGCCAAATCGGACGTTTTTTTTTATTGTATGATATACCGGGTGCATCTAAAAGTGACTCACCCCCTATACCTCTTTTATTTTTTCACATAAAAAATCGAGATGGCATTCTAAATTGAAATTTAAAATACAATTTTTTAAGGCAAAAATGTTAAAGTTGACATGTGATATGTCATTCAATTCAGAGTGTCATTTTCTATTGAATAACATTTAATAATTATTAATTTAATGTTTATACAATAGTGCCATTATCATTACCAACAGGAAGTGACCAAAAACAATTGAATTCGTCAATCAATCGTAATTTATGTCATATACTAACATACCGCATCATATATAACATATTTTTTTATCTGAAAAAATAAAAAAGTTATGGAGGTGAGTCGCTTTCTAGACGCACCCGGTATATAGTTCGCCAAAATATATTTCAATTTCTCAAACAATTAAATATCATTTCTTGAAAAATGTTAAAATTATTAATTTTTTCAACACTGCTATTTTGACTGCTTTGTGTCTGGAACTCAATTTTCATCAAAAACATGATGGTGAAAACCGCACATCAATATCTGTTACCGTTTAGGAGTTACGGGGTGTTTTTCAAAAATGTGCATTTTTAACAAATCGCTGTAACTTTTTTGCTATGGAAAATTTTGTATTTCTATGAAAACATTTCAAAAGCACCTTTTTACGTAGAATTTAATGGTATAAGTATATTTTTTTTTTTAAATTAGTAATTTAAGAGTTATCAACAGAAAAGTTGATTTTTTATTTGGGACACCCTCTATATTTTTAATTAACCGAAAATAATTTAAAATTACCTTTCCAAAAATATAGCACACTTGATATTTTGTTATATTCCTCTTCGAAATACAGAATTTTTAAAAGTTCGCCACTTTTAACTAGTAGGCTTTGGACCCCTTATTGATGATATGCCCTTAATGGAACTCGAAAGCATATTTTTCCAGCAAGAAGAGGCACCGCCTCAGAACGCTGAAGTTATCAGCAAATTTTTGCAGCCAATTTCAAGAATAATTGAATAGCTAACCAAGATCCCAGCCGTTGGCCGTCGAGGCCACCTGACTTAGATGCCCATGGATCTAATCCTATGGATATATTTGCGGTAGAATAAAGGTTCCTTATTCTTCCGTATAATCTAGACAAGAATTATAAATACTTAGCAGTTATGAGAGGGTATCTTTCACCCCCACTTAGTTAATGAATTCCGCGAGAAATGTTCAGAAACGACCCTGTCTGTCCATAACAGAAGATAGTCGATATAACAGAAGACGGTCGAGCACCAGCAGCGAAATCTCATGTCTTGGTTTGCTATTTATTTTTAATCAGATATAGTGTAAATGTGTTGATGTTGGTTAAATATATTTTAAATTGTTATAAAATTCTGCATCTCTCATAGAAAATATTATTTTCGTTTTAATTGATGCTCACAGCTAGAATTTTTGGTGCCATTCAAAGCCTACTTATTTAAAGCAGGCGAATTTTTGTATACTCTATATCTCGAAGAGGAATCGAGCAAAATATCAAGTGTGTTATATTTTTGGAAAAGTAATTTTAAATTCTTTTCAATAAATTAAAGATATACAGGGTGTCTCATATAAAAAATCAATTTTTTCTGTTGATAATTCTTAAATTATTAATTTTAAAAATTATACTTAAACCATTAAATTCTACGTAAAAGGTGCTTTGGAAATGTTTTCATAAAATACAAAGTTTTCCATAGCAAAAAAATTACAGCGATTTGTTAAAAATGCATATTTTTGAAAAACACCCCGTAACTCCGAAACGGTAACAGATATCGATATGGGGTTTTCACCATCATGTTTTTGACAAAAATTGAGCTCCAGACACCGATATTAGTTTTCGTCTATCTGCTATAGAAAAGGGTGTTTCCATTTAAAAACGTCGAATTTGACCCACCCTGTACACTAAGGAAGACAAGCAAAATTAGCAAGACCCCCGAGACCCCGAAAGGGTTTTAATAATTCTAAAATTAACAAATTGGCGCTTATGTTGTTTCCCTCCAGAACGCTTCATTTGTTTTAAAGATAAAAATATTCCTTCCTTAGTTTTTTTTTTATAATGATTTCATATAAAGTATGCGAAAACGGTACAGAATCGAAATGATGAAACAATTTAAATTTCTCTATGATCTTTAATAACTAATTTCATATTAGATAAAAAGTGAATATGAATGACGTGTATAATTCCGAGTAAAATTAAGATTAATGTTGACATTTTAAACAAAAACTGGTTTTATTTATTGATAACTTATTTATTTGGGCAATTCAATATAAAATAAACAAAAGGATGTTATGAAACTTCAAAATTCCACTACATTGAATTTAGAATAACAAATAAAGTTAAAAATTAGTACATTTTGAAAAAAAATTTATAGGTACTTAGTTATAGCAGTCAAAATAGCAGTGTTGAAAAAATTAATCGTTTTAACATTTTTCAAGAAATGATATTTAATTGTTTGAGAAATTGAAATATATTTTGGCGAACTATATACCGGGTGCGTCTAGAAAGCGACTCACCTCGCATAACTTTTTTATTTTTTCAGATAAAAAAATATGTTATATATGATGCGGTATGTTAGTATATGACATAAATTAGGATTGATTGACGAATTCAATTGTTTTTGGTCACTTCCTGTTGGTAATGATAATGGCACTATTGTATAAACATTAAATTAATAATTATTTTAAATTAATAAAAATTAAATTAATAAACATTTTATAACATTTTTATACATTACAGCTTAAAAAGTAGACAGAAAAATCTTTTTACAGAATATTTTAACTGAAACGATAATCTGTACTGTACAGGGTGGGTCAAATTCGACGCTTTTAAATGGAAACACCTTTTTCTATAGGAGATAGACAAAAACTAATATCGGTGTCTGGAGCTCAATTTTTGTCAAAAACATGATGGTGAAAACCCCATATCGATATCTGTTACCGTTTCGGAGTTACGGGGTGTTTTTCAAAAATATGCATTTTTAACAAATCGCTGTAATTTTTTTGCTATGGAAAACTTTGTATTTTTATGAAAACATTTCCAAAGCACCTTTTTACGTAGAATTTAATGGTTTAAGTATAATTTTTTTAAAATTAATAATTTAAGAATTATCAACAGAAAAATTGATTTTTTATATGAGACACCCTGTATATCTTTAATTTATTGAAAAGAATTTAAAATTACTTTTCCAAAAATATAACACACTTGATATTTTGCTCGATTCCTCTTCGAGATATAGAGTATACAAAAATTCGCCTGCTTTAAATAAGTAGGCTTTGAATGGCACCAAAAAAATTCTAGCTGTGAGCATCAATTAAAACGAAAATAATATTTTCTATGAGAGATGCAGAATTTTATAACAATTTAAAATATATTTAACCAACATCAACACATTTACACTATATCTGATTAAAAATAAATAGCAAACCAAGACATGAGATTTTGCTGCTGGTGCTCGACCGTCTTCTGTTATATCGACTATCTTCTGTTATGGACAGACAGGGTCGTTTCTGAACATTTCTCGCGGAATTCATTAACTAAGTGGGGGTGAAAGATACCCTCTCATAACTGCTAAGTATTTATAATTCTTGTCTAGATTATACGGAAGAATAAGGAACCTTTATTCTACCGCAAATATATCCATAGGATTAGATCCATGGGCACTAAGTCAGGTGGCCTCGACGGCCAACGGCTGGGATCTTGGTTAGCTATTCAATTATTCTTGAAATTGGCTGCAAAAATTTGCTGATAACTTCAGCGTTCTGAGGCGGTGCCTCTTCTTGCTGGAAAAATATGCTTTCGAGTTCCATTAAGGGCATATCATCAATAAGGGGTCCAAAGCCTACTAGTTAAAAGTGGCGAACTTTTAAAAATTCTGTATTTCGAAGAGGTGTAAAATTTTTGACAACTGTCAAATTTGACAGCTCAACATTTTTTTTTTCATTTTCGCCCATGGCCGTCCTATATATCAATTTTTACTTCAAAATCGACAACTTTGAAATTTTTGACAGCTGTCAAATTTGACAGCTCAAATTTTTTTTCTTTCATTTTAGCCCATGGCCATCCTATATATCAATTATTATGAAAATCGGTTGACTTTGAAATTTTGACATGTCATTAAACTGTCATTTTTTCAAGATGGCCGTTCATACATTTTTTTTCATATGTATATACCCACAATATACCTATACAGGTTGTTAAATTGTTCATTACTCGCGGCAAGAGTTTTATGGTTGAAATAACCCCGGCCCGCTCGTCGATAGACGACGCGACGGGACGAGTCGGCAGAAAAACCTATAAGTGCATGCGTTATCAATAGGCAGTGTTGCCATTCTGTTTTCCTATAAGTAACTGTCATGAGTTAACAACCTGTATATATATATACAAAAAAAAAAAAAAAAAACATAAATAGAATTTAAAAAATCAAAACCTCAAAAAATGCGCCATTTTGTAGCTTTCAAAATCTGTCATGCCTTGGTAAAAAATGTTTTGTCATCGGGACTGAACCTACATGCCAAATTTCAATCTCCTACAATAAAAGGAAGTGGTTTTAATTTAGCTTACAAGATTTGTTAAATAAAAGCTTATAAAAATAGCCTCCAATGAGGAAACTAAATAAAAAAATGGTCACTTGGCATTGGCAAGCCTCCAAATAAGTAGTCTTCATCGTTTTGAAAAGCTCTAAAGTGTGAATATACTTTTGAATTGAATTGAAAACAAACAATTATATTTTAATTGCTTCAATTATTTTGTGCAACCAGCAGCCGCACATCCTGGAAAACCCTTTTCCCCATTCATCAATAAAATAAATTGAAAAGAAAAATACCTATGGTTAAATATAAGAAAATCGAATTGTAAATCTTCCAGTCTCTACGCGCCACCGGTGGAGGCTATGCATCGACTAAATGAGGCTGATGGTGGGTTCACACAGCCAACAAAATAAAATAAGAATGAAATAAAATAAAATAAGAAAGTTGGTTATAAGGGATACCGTACATGCATGTTCATACATTAAATAAAATAACAACAAATAAAATAAGAAGTCTTTTATCTTTTAACTTCTTGTTTTATTTTATGTGAAAACGGCTTGGCGCACGCTTAATTCTAACCTACAAATATTTCAGTTTGATTTAATTTATTTTATAATTTCACATAAGTAAAATGTATAATATAGTAGGCAACGAATAAATAAATATACTATAAATAGTAAAATTACTATAAACAATCGTAAAGGTTAACTTTTATCCAGCCTCATCGTACTGCGCATGAGCAAATATATATTTCTTATTTTGCTTCATTTTGTCTGTATGAACGCACACAACAAGAATTCTTTATTTCTTATTTTATTTTATTCTTATTTTATTTTATTTGGCTGTATGAACCCACCATGACTGTCGGTCGCTTAATTCAGTTAGCGCATCGTCGGAGTGGGGCGTTTTAAATTCGAGCGTGGGAAAAATTGGCGAGTGTCAAAGCTATGTTATTTTGTAAGCTGTGCCAGTACTGTAATTTAAAAAATCATCGTATATATTCCTGTACGAAATTTTTAGCTCTAAATCATGATGAAAAAACGAAATTTGTAAATTTAAAGAAACTTTGTTTGAACTGTCCAGGTTCAAAACATTTTGTACACAATTGTGATTCTCCGCGACGTTGTATTCACTGTAATAAAAAACATCATTCAACACTGCATGTACGGAATAATTTAGACAATAATTCTTCTCAGCATGTGCAATCGCCTCTAACTAACAGAAGTACAAATTCTAGCAATAATACTCCTAATTATACCATACAAAATTTAAGTTTAGACACTTCACAAACTGCTCAAAGTTATTACCAATTACCAATTACAAATTCGAATTCTGGTAATAACGATTCACATGAAACATCGCGTAATCAAGCAGCATCAACGTCTCTCTCTTTTAGGTCAGCAAAAAGTTCACAAGTTCTCTTAGCAACTGCCCAAGCAAGTTTGTACTCAAAACAAGGAGAAAAAATCTCAGTAAAAATTTTGCTCGACAATGGATCTCAAAATTCATTTATTGAAAAAGCGCCGATAAACTTGTTTACAAAGCATATACTGTATTTTAAACATCTCAGGTATCTCTCAATGTAGTACGTTGTCTAATGAGATGATAGATATATATTTGCACTCAAATTTCGAAGAAAATAAGCGATTTAAAATATCATGCAGCGTCTTAGACAAAATTACTCAATTTTTACCTCAAGTTCTCATAGCCAATTGGGAAAAGATCAAATACTAAATGAAATTTTAAATAAGCTAGCTGACTCTAATTTTTTCACTCCCTCGGAAATTGATATGTTAATTGGCGCCGATGTATATTATTCATTGATCTCTGAAGGCACAATTCGACTTGGAAATAATTTTTCCACTCTTTTAAATACCCATTTAGGTTGGATAGTAGCTGGTAACGTCCCTCCTCATTGTATAACTCAAAACTATAACACTTGTGGTTTGTCACACACAGAATCTTGCTCGTATTTCTCGTTCACTCTTCCTAGAAGAGTAACTGAATCCTCTCACTCTCCAACAAATTCTGAACTGAACTCTGTATTAACAACATTTTGGACCATTGAAGACATCGTAGATCGAAAGTCTCAGTCAGTTGAAGACGTTCAAGCTGAAAAAATATTTCTCTCTTCGGCTAAGATATTAGCTAATGGTTCTTATCAGGTTGATATTCCTTTAAAATCTCTCACGGAACATCAAAAATTAGGCGATTCGTTCACTACTGCTCGAAAACGATTTTTGTCTCTTGAAACAAGATTTGGAACAAACCCAAAGTCATTTTCCGATTATAAATCGTTTATTGATGAATTTGTTTTAACCGAATGGAAACGTTTCGTTAAGAGTCTTTCGCTTGTCACAAACTTGACAATATGTCGTCATTTATTCCTTAATAAAAAAAGTTCAAGAAATGGAAATTCATGGTTTTGCTGATGCCAGTACAAAAGCTTATGGTGGTTGTGTCTATATACGTACCATCTACTCAGATCAAACCGTATCGTGCAATCTAATCTCATCGAAATCTAAAGTTGCACCCATCAAAACAATTTCTCTTCCAAGATTGGAATTATGTGGAATGCTTTTATTAGCAAAATTAACTAATAAAATTGTCTCGGCTTTTTCAAAAAAGATCAACATCAAAGCAGTTACTCTTTGGTGTGACTCTCAAATAGCTCTGTCATGGTGTAAAAACCATCCGAGCAAGTGGACTGTATTTGTCTCTCACAGAGTTTCCCAAATTCAAGAAATTACCTCTGATTATCAATGACGATACATAAAATCTGCTGACAATCCTGCGGACATTCTATCTAGAGAATCTTTTTCGCAAAAAATTCTAGATTCTGGTTTTTGGTTTCACGGGCCAAAGTTTCTGTTTTCCCCCGATATAAAATTTGAATATTCTGAACCACCACCTCAATTGACATATGTTCCAGAAGAAAGAAAATGTTCATTGATTATTTCTAAAACTGACAGCTCTTTCAACACGTTCTGGTACAATATTTTAGCTAAATTTTTTAATTTCTCTCGAATGCAGCGTTGTATAGCATATATATTACGATTTGTCTATAATCTTAAACATATAAAAGAAAAACGTTGGGGTCCCTTGACAGTGCAAGAGTTAGAAGACTCCTTGATTTTCATTTTAAAAATAATTCACGAAAAACATTTCTATACTGAAATTTCTCATCTCAAAGCGAATAAAAGTCTCTCTAATAAAAAGCTCGCTGCTTTAAATCCCTTTGTAGATTCAAATAATTTAGTGCGAATAGGAGGAAGATTGAATAATGCCAACATCTCATATGACCAAAAACATCCAGTCTTGCTTCCTACCAATGACCATATCGTTACTCTCATGCTCATTCGAGAACATCAACGGCTTGGTCACACAGGCCCACAAAATGTTCTTTCAAATTTCCGCCTGAGGTTCTGGCCATTGGACGGTCTTCGAACAATTAAACGCATAATAAGAAAATGTGTTTTATGTTTTCGTTTCAATGTGCAATCTACTCAACAAATAATAGCTAGTTTACCTGAAGATCGTGTCAATATTTCTCGACCGTTTCAAAAAGTCGGTGTTGATTTTGGTGGCCCATTTTTTATCAAGTGGTTCAGGTTACGCAAGGTATCTCTAATTAAATGTTACATTGCCCTTTTCGTTTGTATGGCTACAAAAGCAGTGCATATTGAGGTTGTTTCCGGTTTAACCACAGAAGCATTTCTAATGGCTCTTAAACGATTCATATCTCGAAGAGGAAACCCCTCAGTTATTTATAGTGACAATGCAACTAATTTTGCAGGTTCAAAAAATCAATTAAAGGAACTCTATGAGTTTTTTAAGAGACAGGACAACTCTGACTCAATTAAAAATTTTCTCAGTCAAAATGAAATCGATTGGAAATTTATTCCTCCACGTTCCCCACATTGGGGGCGACTATGGGAAGCTGCCATAAAAAGCACTAAGTATCATCTAAAGCATCTAATAGGAACTTCTAATTTTACCCTCGAAGAGTTTACCACAATTTTGCAGCAAATTGAAGCTATCCTTAATTCAAGACCATTGTGTGCTTTGTCCAATGATCCTTCAGATTTAAATTCTTTAACACCAGGACATTTTCTGATTGGAACGTCATTAACAGCTTTTCCCGAGAAAAATTTGTCAGGTCTTCCACAGAACAGATTGTCGTTCTGGAAACAAAGTGCTCGCATACAACAAGTATTCTGGAAACGCTGGTCCATTGAATACTTGAATAGACTTCAAAACAGACCAAAATGGCTCAAATCATCAAAAAATATTGATGTTGGAACTCTCGTTCTTTTAAAAGAGGACGACACCCTCCCTTGCATTGGCCATTGGCTAGAGTTATAGAAGTTTTTCCTGGAGGCGATGGAAAAATTAGAGTTGTAAAACTTCAAACATCAAATAGAAGCTATGTACGACCAATCACAAAAATATTTTTATTGCCCGATCAAGACATTATAGTATGTGAGAAAGAATCTTCTTAGTTTATAGTATATATATTTTCTCATTTGTTTTCTCGTTTTTTCTTATCTTCCTTAACATAAAACAGTTTCTTGAAGCTTAGATGCTTCAATCCCGGGGGGCAGGATGTTGGAGTGCAACGCCACTGGGACAAAAGAATGCGCTAATCCGTATTTCGGGCCATATGTTTAAAACACTGGACTGTGACGTAAGATGCAAAGGGACGCGAAGGGTCGCGTCCACTTTTGCCTCTATTTTTTCTAACACTTCTTGTTTTGAACTCGCTTGTGACACAGTCGAGACGCGCTCTTAATTACTTACCACTCTCAAAGATTTTTTGGAAAAATACTCTTTCATATTCATTTCTTACGTATTATTTTATAGTACCTATTTGTTAGTATTTAGAACTTGTTTATAAGCGTTTTATTATCCTATTTATACGGTAATAAATATAGTTGTTGAAAAGTTCGGACTATCATTACTGAATAAACCCAGAAAAGTAAGAAACTCTCCTACATGGTGGATAAGACAGACCTTACTCCCCCACAGTTCGCCACTTTTAACTAGTAGGCTTTGGACCCCTTATTGATGATATGCCCTTAATGGAACTCGAAAGCATATTTTTCCAGCAAGAAGAGGCACCGCCTCAGAACGCTGAAGTTATCAGCAAATTTTTGCAGCCAATTTCAAGAATAATTGAATAGCTAACCAAGATCCCAGCCGTTGGCCGTCGAGGCCACCTGACTTAGTGCCCATGGATCTAATCCTATGGATATATTTGCGGTAGAATAAAGGTTTGGTTTGGTAGAATAAAGGTTTTTATTCTTCCGTATAATCTAGACAAGAATTAGAAATACTTAGCAGTTATGAGAGGGTATCTTTCACCCGCACTGAGTTAATGAATTCCGCGAGAAATGTTCAGAAACAACCCCGTCTGTCCATAACAGAAGATAGTCGATATAACAGAAGACGGTCGAGCACCAGCAGCAAAATCTCATGTCTTGGTTTGTTATTTATTTTTAATCAGATATAGTGTAAATGTGTTGATGTTGGTTAAATATATTTTAAATTGTTATAAAATTCTGCATCTCTCATAGAAAATATTATTTTCGTTTTAATTGATGCTCACAGCTAGAATTTTTTTGGTGCCATTCAAAGCCTACATTGAAAAAAAAAGTTAAGGCCAACGATTTGATCATCACAAAGGCAGATAAAGGCTCTTGTTTGGTGATTATGAAAAGAGCAGATTATGTTGATAAGGTGATGAGCTTCCTGGGCTCGGACGATTTCGATAAATTAAACAAAGATCCTACTAATGCGTTTTTCACTAGAGTAAAGAGGGTTCTCGATCAGACGTTAACAACTTTAGAATATTTTAATACTAGTAAAGAAAGACTATACCCCATGAATCCAAGAACACCCTTACTTTATGGTTTGCCCAAAATTAATAAGGAGGGAAATCCGATTAGGCCAGTGGTGTCTTTTGTGGATTCGCCATGTTACAGAATATCATCTTGGCTTAACAAAGTTCTCAGAGACGTAACAGGTTTTCATAGTACTTATTCCACTAATAATTCGGTACATTTCGCCAACTACCTAAAAAATATTGAGATCCCACACGGAGCAATGTTGGTGTCACTGGATGTTAAGAATTTATTTCCTAGTATACCGCCAGAGGAATGCATTGACCTCATTAGAGATTTGTTGTTCAGCACTTCCCTTCCAAGGTTGGTTTGTGATAACCTCATTTCACTCCTTTCAATTGTTTTAGGTCAAAACTTTTTTAAAATTTAATAACGAGTTTTTCAGCCAAAAACCGGTTTAGCAATGGGCTCCTGTTTGTCCCCATTTTTGAGTGAGGTTTTCATGAACAGCTTGGAAATACAGATAATGGAAGTAGTTTTTTCACAGTATTTAATAGCTTATAGAAGATATGTAGATGATGTTTGCATCGTGTGGGAGTGGCAGTGAACGGCAGCTGGTGGATTTCCTTTCTTATGTCAATAACTTACATAATAGAATTTCTTTCACTTTGGAAAAAAGAAAATGAAGGCAAATTACCGTTCTTGGATTTTACTTATGAGAAATAATAATAAAATAGAGTTTGAAATTTTTAGAAAACCCTCCTCCACAGATATCGTTATTCAGCATATTTCTAACTCCCATATTCCCATAGATTCGCAGCGTTTAATTCTTTGTTCTATAGATTATGTAACCCACTATCCAGAGAAGCGTTTAATAAAAAGAGCTCAACATTATAAGACAAATTGTTTTTTTAACAACGGGTTTCCGCTAGGAACTATTAACAAGATTTACTATAAGTTTGTAAATAAGTACAAGATGTCTCATAATGTCATACATTCAGAAAAAATTTACAGAGAGGCCGTATATAAAGTTTTAACATTTTTTTTTTTTTTTGGTAATATTTCACTCCAATTGGCAAAATATTTTAAAAATCTTAATTTATCTATTTCCTTTAAAACTATTAATACATTAAAAGCAAATTTGGTTAGAAATAAAAGACAAAACGGAGAGGCTCTCTAAATCGGGAGTTTATTCTTTGAATTGTGCGACTGTCAAGCGGTCTATGTGGGGCAATCAGGTAGAAAGATTTCCACCCGAGTACAGGAACATCTGAGCCTTGTCAATAAATACAGAAATTCGGATATAACTGAGACTAAATCGGCTTTTGCGAACCACTTATTAGCCACTGGTCACGATTTTTTCCATCTCAAAGAAAACGTTAGTGTTCTGCACGAATAAAAAAAAAAAACTTGATTTATTGGAGAAAATGGAAATAACTAGAGCTAAAAAAGTCCGGTTCTTGTGTGCGTGAATGACATTTTTAATTTCGAACCAACATTAATTTTCAATAATCTGAAAGATTAATTCAGCCGTGTATTATTGTTGAGTTCTGAATCTTTACTTCAGAAGTATGGTAGCTTGGTGGCTTTGCTCTCTGGTTCCCACCGGGAGGCTAAGTTCAAATCCCTGGGTTATTCTATTTTTATTTTATTTTTGATTTTGTTTGATTTTTTTGTTCCTGTTTGTTTTTATTGACAAATATTTGCCGGTCATTTCAGCCTCGTCCCAGTGTTGTTTTAATTGTAAAATGTGAACGTGTATTTGGATTAATTTTAATTGTATTTGTAAGTTATGACGACCTTTTTATTATTTGTTATTTATTTAGGTTCTTTCTTGTTAGGTCTGATGATGCTCGTATATGAGCGAAACACGTGTAACAGTTTAACATTGTATAAACGTTGAGACCGAGACTTTGAGTCTTTTTTCTACCTTTTTTAAAGCCTACTTATTTAAAGCAGGCGAATTTTTGTATACTCTATATCTCGAAGAGGAATCGAGCAAAATATCAAGTGTGTTATATTTTTGGAAAAGTAATTTTAAATTCTTTTCAATAAATTAAAGATATACAGGGTGTCTCATATAAAAAAATCAATTTTTTGTTGATAATTCTTAAATTATTAATTTTAAAAAAATTATACTTAAACCATTAAATTCTACGTAAAAAAGGTGCTTTGGAAATGCTTTCATAAAAATACAAAGTTTTCCATAGCAAAAAAATTACAACGATTTGTTTAAAATGCATATTTTGAAAAACACCCCGTAACTCCGAAACGGTAACAGATATCGATATGCGGTTTTCACCATCATGTTTTTGACAAAAATTGAGCTCCAGACACCGATATTAGTTTTTGTCTATCTCCTATAGAAAAGGGTGTTTGCATTTAAAAGCGTCGAATTTGACCCACCCTGTACAGTACAGATTATCGTTTCAGTTAAAATATTTTGTAAAAAGATTTTTCTGTCTACCTTTTAAGCTGTAATGTATAAAAATGTTATAAAATGTCTAAAACATTGTAAGTTCGAGGAAATTTCTTAGAGTTTTCTTAGGTCGCAAAATTTATTATCATGTCTTTATATAAAGCTTTGGAAAACATGTCACCTCTGTCTTCACTTCTTACCAGTTTAGTTTAAAACATCCCGGCTTTGGAATTAAAATCGTACTTGTAGAAAGGAGAATGGGTGGGTTGGGTTTACCCTCCTTAATCACCCCGATCTTAAAGATCTATTGTGTCCCCCTTTCTTGAGTTATAACTCATCATACATGGGGATTTTCCTGTTGGGGGACAGGGTATTTTCCATCCTCCTTTAACAATAGATGTCTTCCTCCGAGGAGTGGACATCTACCTCCTCCGAGGGTAGATGTCTACTCCGAAGTTGCTCACCCCTATAACTTTTTTATTTTTTCAAATAAAAAATCGAGATTTGGTATGTTAGTATATGACATAAATTAGGATTGATTGATTATTCAATAGATTTCGGTCACTTCCTGTTTCACCGGAAATGACTACAACTTTTGATTTTTAAATGGCACCCTCAGTATTGTGTTACTTTATTCGATAGAAAATGACACTCTGAATAGAATGACATATCATATGACATATGTTGCAATGTCAAAAGTTGACATTTTTGAATATGGTTTATTTGAAATTGCAACATGCGATTCATAACGACAATTTGACTCGAAATACCAAGTGTGTGGTACCAAATTATTCGTAAAAAACCGCTTTTTTCAAATATGCTTATGAGCCACCCTCGTTCCATTTGAAAAAATTGAGATATGATTAAAAATACGATTTGAGCATCTTTTAACGGGCCAGGAGAAGACACTAAAAACACTAGACGATCAAATATATTTTTCCAAGGCTCCTTCATTAAAAATTATTGTTACACAGCCATGGCACTCTAGATTGAAATTTAAAATACAATTTTGTTTTAAGCAAAAATGTCAAAAGTTGACATATTATATGTCATTCTATTCAGAATGTCATTTTCTATCGAATAAAGTAGAAAAATGCCGAGGGTGTCATTTAAAAATCAAAAGTTGTAGTCATTTCCGGTGAAACAGGAAGTGGCCGAAATCAATTAAATACGCCAATCAATCCTAATTTATGTCATATACTAACATATCAAATCTCGATTTTTTATCTGAAAAAATAAAAAAGTTATAGGGGGCGAGCCACTTTTGAGACGCACCCGGTATACCGGTTAATTTATGTCATTCATCATGATTTAGTCCATGAGTCTTTATAGTATATCTGTATATAATATTATTTCTATTTTAGTATTGGAAGAACGTCAGAAAGAAAGAGCTTTAGCAAAACATTGTGATTCTTGTACTTGTGCGAAAAATTTAAAAATTATCTATGATATTTCACATCACACTGTTGGAACTCAAACTGGCGAATACAAAGATAATGTTTGTTTGAAATGTAATGAATTATCTCTGTCTGTTTTAAATGGTGAGTTATATCTATAATATAGTATGTCATTCTCTACTTAATCATATTTATAAAAAATATTTTAGGAATGCAAATTATTAAACCAGTAGATGAAAAATCGAAAAGAACAACTTCGTATCCTACTTTAACTCCACTTTCACTGGATATTACCCAAAACTTACAAAACATAGTAAAAGTTCAACCAAACAATTTTTTAGTGGAAAAAGACAAGTCTTCTTCAGCTGAATCCGGAAGTAACGTTCTAAAAGTCAATTTATACAAGGATTCAGTTAAAAGCAATTCAGCTACAAACACTTTAACATCACCTGTAGACAAAGATATTGAACGGCCAAAAAAATTGATTGATTTTCAAGAAACATCTGGAAATCTTAGTAGTACGTTGCCAGAACTCCATAGATTTCCCAGACAGACTGAAATCACTATAGAGAATGAGAGAATGCTTGAAGGTAATAGTGCCAAAGTTATCGAGACAGACTCAAAATTTCCTTTAATAAATACCAGTACTAACTCAAAAAATATATTGTTGGATAACGCTCATAGCGATATAGCACCAGTACTGATAAATAGAGGTCATATTAATCAAATTGATAAGAGTAAACGTTCGTTGGCGCAGGTATGACCGACGTATTTGTTAAAGTTGATATTTTGTATTGAATAATGGGCATGTAACTATGATATGCAACGTATAGTACAAAATGAGATTGTCAGTTAGTTGTTATTTAAACTGTATAGCTTGGGTAAATAGTTTTTGTTGCTTGGGTAAAAGTAGCTTTACTTTAAGTGAAGCAGTGTTGCCAGAATTGAAAGATTTCCTTCAAAATGAAGGATTTTACAGTCAAATTTCGTCGATTGAAGGGCTAAGGATTTTTATCCAAAAAGAATACAATATGAAGGTTTCTGGCAGTTCTGCACTATAAAAATTGTTAAAATATGTAGTAGGAGTATTTATTGTTTTTCCGACATCTATTTTCTTTTTTCACTTTAAGGGTGTTTAATTAAGGACGCTTCATTTTAAAGCAATGTTGCTGTCATAGATACATTTTTATCTTTCAACACGTCTTATTACACACATACCATAACTAAACTAAAGATCTTGATGTTGAAAAGCAATAAATAGGTAAACGGAAAACATCTAATAGCAGTCAGCTGATGATGGCGTGCGTTTTGCACGATTAATTATTCTCGTTTCAAGTAGTCATAGAAAGCAATGGATTTTATGAAACATACTTTATAATACTGCTGTCGAGTATCTATCACAGCATTTTTGATAGTGTTATTTTTATATAAAAAGTTTATTTAAATACATCGGTCTCTAAAAATTACCAGAAATAAGTTTTAAAAATTTTCTCCTATTTATAAAATAGATAACAATAAAAAAAATACACGAAATTTGGTGGACTTTTCTGACAACACTGTGCGTGAAAACCAAAATAAAAATAATTTGTGGTGTTAATTTATTAAGATTGTCAGAAATTTAGAAACACTTTAAAAACATCACTTAAATTCTATTGTCTTTAGATCAGTTAGATTTTGTTTCTATTTGCATATAATTAAAAAAAAATGAGAAATAACCTTTATAAAATATATCTTTTATGTAAAATTTTTGAAAGGTTTTTTTTATATTGCATGTAGGTATAAGAAATTATAATAAAGTTATATCCTTTATTATATGACAAGAGCATGTTTAAACATCTGTTTAACGATAGACTTGTGTGCATGGTTATTTAAAATTATTAGCAAACGTTGTTGAAAGAGTTGACCTAAAAGTGTATACCACCCATATTAAAGCACGGACGTTGTGAAAGCTTTATATTTGTTGTGCATGAAAACGTGTACATCTTAAATGGCCTTCATTCAAGTTGTATAATTATAGACTTCCGTTCTCTTCATTCTTTTATGATTTTAAAGAACAGTTACTAGTAATAAAACACTTTACTTTTTTACATCTAGTCTAGCAAATGCGTTTTTGTGTGATAAAAAATGTGTATACTAACATTTTCTGTTGTATACTCTGTACAACCATAGTTCAACGTTGCATTAACATTATTTATCTAAAGGTTCATTTACCTTTGTCACTTTTAATCATATTGTAGAAACCATTCAGTCATGCCTCTAATTTTTATTTCACCTAAAGTTTATACTAAAGATCAAAAATGAAACTTCCTATCCTAACTCAACTCCCCTTTCACTGGGTATTACCTAAAACTTACAGAACATAGTAAAAATGAAACAATTTGTCACTTAATAATCATCTTGAAGGAACGATCTAAAGTGGTAAGTTAGGTTGTGATCATAGACTTAAAATAAAATATAGACTGAGCATCTCATTCATAAATAGCTGGAACATGCGGTCAGACAATGTCTTATTATTGTTGTGTTATTGTTTTAGGTTATAACGAGTGCGACACGAGTGATAGATAGGTTGTCTCTGTCGTAACGGTCGTTCCCTGACGACTCTGACGTGAAATACAACACTGTCTTTCGTTTCTCAAGTACACCTAAACTCTCCGTATCATAGCCGGGTAATTTTTTTTATTTTAATGAAGCTATAATTAAATTAAAAATATATCGTATTTAAACTTTTGTATATTTTATTAAGATTTAGGACAGGTTTTTTTTTTTAAATAAAAGTTTAGAAAAAACGTCTTAGAATCCAAAAAGGATAAAAATAATAAAATACACGTTATTTCTTCTATAACTTTTATAATCGACATTACGTAATTTTTGAAATTAATAATAAATTATTAATTTTATTCAAACATTTACAACCCCTAATATTAATCAAAACAGGATCTATTCCACAGATATAATAGAATCGGCGACAGGGAGAGAAAAAGAATATATAATTGTTGTAATTTTTTTTCTGGTTAGGTGATGTCTTATTATGTAAATAAGAGAAAACATAAATCTGTTCCATTAAAGCAAAGAAGGTGATAGGAAGTGGATAAAATGAAAACTACATTTATTTAACTCGGTACTGTCTTTATTATACCGGGTGCGTCCCAAAAGTGGCTCATCTCCATAATTTTTTTATATTTTCAAATAAACAAACAAGATTTAGTATGTTAGTATATGACAATAATTAGGATTGATTGACGCATTCAATTGTTTTTGGTCACTTCCTCTTTCACCGGAAATGACTATAACTTTTAATTTTTAAACGGCACCCTCGGTATATTTCTACTTTATTCGATAGAAAATGACACTCTGAATAGAATGACATATCAAATGTCAACTTTTGACATTTTTGCATATGGTTTAATTGTAATTGTAACACGCGGTTCATAACGACAATTTGACTCGAAATACCAAGTGTGTGGTATCAATATATTCATAAAAAATGCTTTTTGAAATATGCTAATGAGTCACCCTTGTTTCGTTTGAAAAAATTGACATATGTATGATTAAAAATACGATTTGTACATCTTTTAACCGGCCTAAACAAGACACGAAACCCATTAGACGATCAAAACTATTTTTCCAAGGCTCCTTGATTAAAACTTAGTGTTTTTAACAACACCATGGCACCCTGGATTGAAATTTAAAATACGATTTGTTTTTAAGCGACAATGTCAAAAGTTGACATATGATATGTCATTCTATTCAGAGTGTCATTTTCTATCGAATAAAGTAGAAATATACCGAGGGTGCCGTTTAAAAATTAAAAGTTATAGTAATTTCCGGTGAAAGAGGAAGTGACCAAAAACAATTGAATGCGTCAATCAATCCTAATTAATGTCATATACGATATGTTACTCTATTCAGAGTGTCATTTTTTATCGAATAAAGTAGCAATATACCAAGGGTGTTTTTAAAAATCAAAAGATGTAATCATTTCGGTGAAACAGGAAGAGACCAAAAACAATTGAATATGTCAATAAATCCTAATTTATGTCATATACTTACTAACATTCAAATCTGTTTTTTTTTTATCTGAAAAAATAAAAAAGTTATAGGGGGTGAGCCACTTTTGAGACGACCCGGTATATTAAAAAATATTGTTTCATAATGTAATATAATTTTAAAATTCTTGTATGTTATTTTAGATTCTGAAGATAATTTTAGAATAAACCGGAATATATTTTTAATAAAAACATTATTAATTATTAACAGGGTTATAATTATGATACAATGTAAGTAAGTAAATAAGGTAATGTAAGAGAGAAAATTCAGATTTTACATTTTACTAAAATATTATCTAAATAAGCGCTTTTCTGCAACAACGCCACTGAATCCTAATGGGTAAATTGAGAGTTGCCTACCGGTCGAAAGTCGTTTCAAGACTTAAATGGATTATTTAAGTCAAATTTCTTGCAAATTTGGCACTGGCGAACCATATTTTATAGTTCTTGAACAGAAAAAGTCAATAAAATAAACACTTAAGGACTACAAGCTAAGAAAATGCATTAATACAGCCGGGGACATAGCGGCAACAAAGCTTTACCGCACACATGCGACGCGTACTACAAGGTAATAAATGAATGAATAGGCTCCTTCGCCTCTAATCGGTGTGGTCATATTGTAAAGAACTTATCCTTTTTAAACAGTATCCGACTTATAATTTAGTAGGATAAGGACTATTTAATACATCTATGGAATATTAAAACCTACTTTATTGAAATGTAGTATTAATATCTCAATATATGTGTATAACAAGAAAAAAAAATATTGATAATATTAAAGACGTGACAACATAGGCTGGATGAGGAAGGCTCGGTCGACGGTACCCAGAAGTAAACATGTGTACAAAAAAATTGTTTGACCGCGTTGAGATGTAAATAGTGTAGACTATATTTTATTTTAAGTCTATGGTTGTGATAGATTGCCTATAATTTTTCGTGTCATCCAAAGTGTACTAAAGATGGGGGTATTTTAAAAGAGTCAGGTACGGAGTTCTTCATCAAGCTTCATGGATCTGCATCATAGTTCCAGTTTTGCCGGATCTATATCTTTCGAACCTTTAATTTTAATTTAATTATTTTTTTTTCATGAGGCAATCCGCGTTTAAAAGTTTCGTAGTCCGTTAGGGAAATCTGATATTTGGATTTTGTCAAAACCTTATCACATGATCTTAGTTGTTGTATTTATTTGGTAGAGGTACCTTAAGGTTCAAATTTATGACTATGAGGCGAAGAATTACGAACTTTACATATTGTTGCGGACCCGTGTGGACTCGACCTAACCTAACTATATGTCCCGCCCTCAGATGACCTTCACATCGCATTAAAACTGCCGCATTGGGACTGCTCTATGCTTAGAAACAAAATTAGCGTCGTTTTACAGATATTTAGTATATTTAAGAAATAAAATGACATCTGTTTTATAAAAAAAACTAAAACTTTTTTTGAACGTAGTCCTCGTCTGCTGATTTCTTTGACGAACCCGTACAATCATAACATATTCCATAATTTCTTGAATTTACGAACAAATTAACAATACTGGACAGAAACTTAAAATAATACAAAATAATTTCGAATACGGTTACAGTTCCGCGAAAGTAAACTTAAAAAACAGTAAGTACCACTCAGTAGCAGTTACAATTCCTTACTTATTCCAATACTGCTTTATTTTGCTGTATGTTTTTTAACGTGCATTGCTGACAGCCAACCTGTTGGATATTTACATATTAAACAGTTTTTCGGTTTGTTAAAACTTATATAGAAGCATTTCTTCGTCTGCATTTTTATTATCGCCAGCATAACATATTATCTTTATTTCTTTATCTCCCAGACGATATCCTCTCTTTACTTCATTTATTATTTAATCCATTATGATGATTTCATTCTTGTCTGATTCCGGTTGTCACAGGTATTTTTCTGCTTAGTTTATTGGCTGCTCTTACATATGTGTATGTAGTACTCGGTATTCAGCTCTTTTCAGATACTTTTATTACATTCGAGCAATTTCTCCTTTTTGCACTAAGGTTCTGACATCAGTTAATTAGACTGTATTATTAGTAATAGGAGAGCATTAATTTCAAATGTTTGATCTTTTTGGCTCAACCTTCGTTTAGCTGAAATCTGTTATATAAAAAATGACTTTATATATGCGTTCTAGAAGGCGTTAGGAGTACAAATATACGAAAACTTTCCTGCGGAAATGCGCCATTTTCATTTTTCGGACTTTAGTATAGCCGAAATCTGTTACATCAAAACTAGTCTTCGGGGTGTGTTTTAGACATTTTTCTAAACATAAAAACACAAAAAAGTGTCTGCGGAAATTTTTAATTTTATTTTACATAATAAAATGTCTTGACTTTAGAATAGCCGAAATCGGTTACACGAAAAATGAACTTATATTTGTTTTATACGAGCCTTTACGAGCAAAGAAATTCAAAAAAATTCCTGCGGAAATGTGTCAATGTCATTTTGTGCACTTTGTTTTTCATACGTTTTTCAGTTTAGAAGCTTACGGGACCTGGGAGCGAATAGGGGTGCTGGGTGGGGTGAAACATCTTTTGGAGGAATAACAGTTCTTGTAGAATAGATAATATAGGTTCTTGTAAACTATAAGTACCTCGGAATGTTGCACTTATTCTTGTTTTTTATTAAAGCCTTACGTAAATAGGGCCGATTCAAAACAAAAAATCATCGGATCATGCAGTTTTCTTTTATATTTTAATAATTAACTGTGAATTTGTAAAAATATTAGATTGATTAGCATTTGGGTTGCTTTGGTTAGCTTTTCTTTGTGGAGGGTGTTAAGCTGTGGTTTTTATATTTTAATAAATAACTGTGATTTTGTAAAAATATTATTAGATTTATTATTAGATTGGTTAGCATTTTAGACACTTAAATGATTTTTTTTTGGTTCAAAAGTGCTTCATCCAAGGATTTTTTTCTGTTAAACTGTTCTATAAGCATAGGACTTTCTGCCCAAAAAAAAATTGCTAAATTT
Source organism: Sitophilus oryzae (assembly GCF_002938485.1). Lineage (NCBI taxonomy): Eukaryota > Metazoa > Arthropoda > Insecta > Coleoptera > Curculionidae > Sitophilus > Sitophilus oryzae. Next base: position 69,537 of record NW_022147449.1, on the reverse strand, counting down.
GTGTGTACTTATACTTTACAAGACCCGATAATATAATAAGGAACAAATGGAAAATGAAAATCAAGCATTTCCGCAGGAAATTTTTTATATTCCTGAGTTTGTAAACGCTTCTAAAAGGCAAAAAAATATTTATTTTTGATTATATATTGATTTTAACTGATTTCAGCTATTCTAAAGTCTATTAAATTTCCTCAGAAAATGGATACAGTTTATTTCCGCAGGACAATTTTTATTTTACTCAATTCATGAATGCTTCTAAAAGGCAAAAATATATTTATATTTTATGTAACTGATTTCAGCTATTCTAAAGTCTAATAAATTTCCTTAGAAAATGAAAACAGCTTATTTCCGCACGAAAATTTTTGTGTTTATATGATCAGAAAAATATTAAAAATAAAACGCAAAATGTATTTTTTTATAGCAGATTTCAGTTATTCTAAAGTGCGAAATTTGGAAATTACGCATTTCCGCAGGAAAATTTGTGTATTCCATAGTTCACAGTAGCTGTTTAAAGACAATTTTTTTTTTCTAATAACTGATTTCAGCTTAACGAAAATTGATCCATCTTTTTTCATCTTGATTTTGTTTCAGTTTATAACTTTTGCATATAACAGTTTTAGTAATACACATTTTAGTAACAAACGGATTTAAGTTTTGTTTTCAATAGAGTTATATCACAATCGCGAAAGTTAAATGACAGTTACTGTAACGTTGAACAAACTGTATTAGTAAATTTTCCACCATAAATCGTATAATTCGTAGCGTTGAATCAGTCAAGATTGTACAACTTGTAGTTTAGTCTATGGACGGTTTCAACCGGTTTTTTTTTAAAAGAACTGGTATCTTTTAGACGGGCAATAAACGTCTAGTCAATAATAAGAAACAAGAAAAAATCGAAGCCGAATCCACGTCGAGCCGAGACAGTAAACGCTTTAGCCTGACAAGCGAAAACTCGGCTCAACACCAACAGAGAATATCAGAATGGGTGCAGGTCACCATCGAGAACGATAACGTCAGCAGTTCGGAAAATTCTAGGGTGGACGATTTGAAACCACATCACCAAATGAGGAAAGCGCATAGCATCAGTATCAACAAAGGTAGATATGCTGAAGTGGAAGAGAATGTAAAAAGGTTCTTGTTTGGCGAGAGCGAGTTTTTAAAGACTGTAGAAATTGGAAAGTTAAAATATCGGAGTTTTAGGGAAAACGAGAAGGTGAGCTTTAAGGAATCTCGTGAGGGAAGTCGTACTAGTTCTCATACTGAAACTGATATATAAAATTTCAATTAGTACTTCTACTATTTTCTAACAATGTTTCCTATTAATTCGTTTCTTTCTTTAAATGCCCATATGTACAGGGTGTTTTAGCCACGTATATTTTAGCCACTAGCGGCCTCCTTAAATAGTGTTTTGAGAAAAAAAGTTGTAATTATGAAAATTTTAAGGTTTTATCTGAATCACCATATTTTTATTTTCGAAATAATAAAAACCACTTGAATAACTGTCATATTTTGACATACGTAAGTTGCATTTTTTTAAACAGAATGTCCTGTATCTGCTCTATCACTCTTTAGTTGAATAGACAATTTTTTCTGGTTTCTAAAGTCAAGATTTTTTGTCTGGGTTTGGTTTGTTTGAATCACTTTTAATCACCACAATTCTATACGGAATACTATATTAGTGAATAATGTTTATACCTTTGTGACGGGTTCATTTCTTAAAAAGACTTCTGGGTTTATCGCCACTAGAAGAAAGTCCTAAACCAAACTAAAATAAAAAAGATATTTTTTATAAACACCACTGGCGTTGATCCAACGGAGACCAATTCGTCAGTGGTATTTTACTAATAAAACAAATTATCTAAACCGGCAACAATGCTTAACGTTTCAGGAGGTATATCTCCTCCCGTCGTCAGAAGCAAAAAACACAAAGAAAAAAAGTATTTAAAATATCTAAATACTAAATATTATTTAAGAATACTTTATTTTTTTAGTAGCTACGTCTATTATAAACAGTTGACGTTTTGTTAAAATCTCTTGTGAAATCCTCCTGAAACTTTAAACATTTTTTGTCTGATTGGCAAAATGGGTTTTCTTAATAAAATACCATTGACAAATTGGTCTCCGTTGAATCAACTCCCCCCCAGTGGTGGTTACAAAAAATAACTTTTGTATTTTGTACATTTTTTCTAGAAGCAAAAAACAGTCTTTTCAAGAAGTTACATTTTGTTCTGAAATAACGGCTCAATGTGCTCATGTGTATATTAAGTTAGATGTTTTTTGTGTTTCATCCTACATATACAACAAAAGTTCAAATATGTTATACATTTACATATGTTGCAAATTTTAGTAATGAAACAATATCAAGAAAATTTGATTTTCTATTTAGTAATTAACTCACTTCGAAAAATTGCTCTAGAACTATTAAAGACATTAAAAATTATATTTTGTTATTTTATTATCTATTTTAAGTCTATTTTTTGAAAAAATATGCACCAGTAAAATTCATTCCTTACCTGTATTTATTTGTAATCTTAAAATTAACTAGAATTATTATAAATATGTTTATATAATTAATTTATTCTACCAAAAGAAAGACAAATATTTTGTTACCAATATATTGTTATATAATAAAAATATTTAATTTATTTTATTTTGTTTTTTTCTTTATTATATACATTCATAAAATGTTGTTGAATGTATTGAATTGAAAGTATTAATAATTGTTAGCATTAGAATTGTCATGTCATGCAATGTATTTCAGCTTTAGAAATAGCTGAAATATATTGCAAATAGAATAATTTTAGTGTCAGATACCAGTCTAAAGGTAGGTTTATATGCATCCATCATGCATCGTTTCGTTACACCAACCGCGTTGAGGTATTACCTGTCATTTTTGAAATAAACCTAAAAAATTCCATAAAATCAATGACGGTCGACAAGACGGATGCATATAAATCTGCCCTTAATCGGTGGTCTGTATTTTAATCAAATACATTTAAAAAGCAATGTATTTAATTCTAATGATAAAAATAAATTAGTTTATTTCCGGTACAAACAGTTGATAGGCAGAGATACAAAGGAAAGCAGAGTTGCCGGTTTCTACGTACAATAAGCATAATTATTAAAGATTGACGAGGTAGAAATAGAAACTGAATTAAGCGAGTAAGCCAATAGAGTTTCAAATATTACGAGAGGTATTAGATAGAACTATAGCAAAATGTCTAATTAATTGTTGTTATTAACCTATGTTGAAGGACTGTTTGAATCGCTTTCTTGATAATTGTTAATTTTTTATTGGAAAATCCGGCAATACAGCATAGAAGAAATGGATCATCCCACACTTTGTCTCTGTTTAACATAAATTTTCATTATCTATCATTATTTTGCATCTTAAAATTCAGACCACCGCACCGATTTAGATTGGATAGGTCTGAATGTATATGGCTTTAATCCTATTAAAATCTAGTGACATTTGTGCAAATAATGTTCTATAGGGTAAGGATACATATTTTGTTAACTATTTATATACTCGTAACTATTACTAAAGCTAGACATTGTTCTATACTTTACTGGACTTCCAAATGTGTAGATCTGTGCATCAGGAAATTAGTTGTTAAAAGTAGAATAGGCATAATTTTTTTATTCAGAAAAAGTTTAAAATAAATACATGAAGGGTCAGGGGAAAAAGCAGGCAAGTCAATTTTCCTCCAAACTGAGAAAAGCACGATTTAATGTTCAAAACGTTACAAAAATAGCGTAAGAGAGATTTGTTAGAACTTGGTAAAGGTATTTTTTATTAGATAAAATACCATTGTAACGAACAAACGTACGAACTCAACAATGCCTGGTTCTTTCCTTTTTTTTGCTTGACTTGTCTGTTGTTTTTCCTCTAGTATAACTTTGACGCTATATATCTTCTAACTAGGTTGCTTTTTTCCCAGTTTTGCGGCTTCTAAAGATACTTACACTCACTCTGAGGGTACATTCGCACTATCCTAGAAAAAGTGGAACATCGTATCGGTGTAACGACCTTGAATCGATTTCCAGCAATTCTATTAGCTGAAATTTTTGACAGATGAATTTTCGATAAATTTCAGCCAATAGAATTGCTGGAAATCGATTCAAGGTCGTTCCGCTTTTTTTAGGTTGGTGTGGATTTGGTGTGGATGCACCCTGAGCCAAATGCACCAAATATTTAAATATAATAAAAAAAATAACTTATCTGCTTCCTTTCCCTGACATTTCACATATAATTATTTTTCTATAAAAAATAAGTGGTGATTTGACTTACCTTGTTTGTCATGAAAATATTGGCCAGTTATAATACCAGGAAAACAATTGTAGTTTTGTATGGAGCAGATGAAACCAAATTTAGGAGAGTATGTTCACCCCTAATTTACAACATTGGAAAGAGTACTTGGCTAGCATCTAGCGTTGACACTGACAGTATATGTCTAATCTGTCCAACGAGAAAATACATAACAGTGCTATTTTCTGTCATTTTTTTGGATGTCACCTGTCGAAATCTACCCTGATTCGTTGGACACAGTTTATTTTAATTTAACAACTGATTCCCTGTAACCACAGGAAAAATTGCTCTTTACTATGTAAAAACTTATATAGAGATAAAAGACTTCTATTTTAGTGAATTTTTCTGACCAAAGTATTTTCTATGAAGAAATCTATTTTATGGATGGTATATTTTGTAAGCAGGTACTTGAATTGTAAAGAAAGTTCGCTATATATTTTAAAATTAAAATTATATTTTTCTTTCTAACTTTAGTATAGGAATACATGTTGTGCAAGTAAAGTATAAATATTTCTAGATAAAATAAAATATTTATCCTTTTCATTTGTTGTACTGTATAATGGCATTATCAAGTACTACAGAATGTGTCAAAAAGTTCGCGACAAATGGAAAAATGTGTTGTTAATTGTGTTATTGAAAGAAAGTTTATGTAGATTTCTTTGGGCTGCTCTCTAACAAAAGTAATAATTTTAACATGTCATGCGATAACTATCATGGCGGTAAATTAGAAATATCCTTAACATATACGAAGCTTGGGGTTAGGTCATAAAATCTCAAAAATCGGGAAGAAAAAAGTTGTGTTGTGGACAGAATTTATTTCTACGTCTATGTACCAAATTTTATAAATACAGGGTGGCGCACCTCATTCGCCTCAGTTGATACGAAAAGGAAAGATGTAGAAACAAAATATTTTATGGGTGTATGTAGGGAGGCAATATGCACAATTTAAAATTATTTTGAAATATATAGGGTGTTTTATTTCATTTTTTTATTCTTGAGTCCAAAAAAAGCATTTATTATAGGGTTAAATATGTCTAAAATCTTTGGTTTTTGAGATATTTAAATATACTTAAATACGCATGCTAAAATAGCATAGATTATTAACACCCTGTACAAATTTTCGAAACACTCTGTACTTTTATTAAACTTGGTAGATATAATATTGTAAGAAGCTTCTACGTCCCTGTAGTCAACTCGCATACCGAACAATATTGCCGTTTGCTATCGCCGTTTTTTATGAACGATTTTAGTAACGGCGGAATGTAACGCCTAACTATAGCCAATTTTGCAAGAGTAGCTGTGGATGCATTGGTAGGCCGTCGCTTCGGGAACGAGAGGTCCCAGGATCTTGTCCCAACCCAATCCAAAACTTTATTTTTTTACAGCTGTTTTTTATTATTTTTATTGTGTTTTGATTGCGTTTGTCTCTGAGGTAATTTTTTTTTGGTTGGATTGCACGCGAAATACCCGACCGATTATCGTTTATGCGCGTGCAAAGCTGCGAAATTAAGGGACAACAAAGGGCGATTGGGTATGGAAGTTGACTAGTGGGGCGCAGAAGCTAGTATATGTGTAGAATCAACTCACTTTTTGCATATGCGAAGAGGATTTCTGTAATTTGGCAGCAATATGTATGTAGCAATGGGTCAAAGGCAGCATATGTATGTCAAAATATTTTTATGCCTACTGGGTATGCTAAAGAACTTATATAAATAACTTATAAACTTGAGAAATGTCCCGTTTGTTTTTGTTGCACATTTTTTGGTTGGATTGATGATAAAAAAACCTTTCATACAAATACAATCGTTTATTGTTTATTCATTCTACATTTGATTCAGATTTTAATTATAAAAGTTAAAAACAAATCACAAAAATCGTTTAAAAACTATCAAGTTTAGAAAAGTTTTCTGCAAAATCACAATAATCGAAAATAGACAAAGTGAAGTTGAGCAATCGGCATGCGGAACTAAGCAAAGAGACAAATTATTGTTGGTCCCATAAATAAATAAAAAAATGAGCCGCATATTAGACTATTTATAACTTATACATTGTGGAATTATTGAAAATATATTAGATTTTTTTAGAAAAATTTAACATGGCATGATATTCACAATGTTATTAGCAAACGACCTTCCTGCATAAATTATAAAGAATCTAAATTTTAGTGTTTTGCTGCCTTTTGTAGATTTGATTTCTGTTTGTACTATTATTAAAGCAACTTATTTTTTTTAATAGTTAAAAAACACAAATTACATTAAAAATGTAAAAAAGCCAGAGGAAATGGATATATTAAAAAAATCATAATATCTTACAGAAATCACAAATAACAAAAGTTCAAATAAATTATCACATTAGAGAAAATAATTGTTATTAATAAAAATGTTTCTGAAATCTATTAATCCAGGTCTACACATAACTTTTTACCTATCAGATTCACCTGTTAAGTCTAAATGTATCAAGTAAAACCTTGAGTGTAGACGAAAAAATGGTTCGTCTTATTTAGACTGAATTAAAACGGAAGCAGTGGCGTAACTTTCTGTATTATTCATTTTTTAAACAGCCGCCCGGGGCCCAGAAAGGGGACCTCTGTCAGAAATTTGAGGTGGAGGGTGTCCTCCCCCTGAAATGTAGAGTGGAAGGGGGGTTGAAATAATAAAATTAATAAATTAGAGTGGAAGGTCTCACATCTCCTAGAAGAAGTCCTGAAAACTGGCAGGTAAAACTTTATGTGTAGACAGTGCTTTATTCTATATTTATAGAACTGTAACTAAGTTTTAGAACGCGCATATCTTATTAAAAAAGTTTTCTTTGGCATTTTCGAAAATATATAAATTAAAAAAATCAGTATTAACCATTGTTTTTTTTTCTGATATTTAACATTGTTAAATAAAATTTATGGCAAGTAATAGTAAATCTTACGCTATAACTAAAATTAAAAAATATATATTAATAAGCTCAAATAAATTAAGTAAATAAATTGTTCCCGTTGATTTCAGAAACATAATCGCTTAAAAAGGAACATAAAATAAATAGGAAAAAAAAATAATACAAATAAGTACAAATTAAAAAAACTAGTCAAAACAATAAAATATTAATATTTACAATACCTTGTACACTTGACACATCTAGATTTTCGTATATGATTTTGTGAACTGTTAAGAATTACATAAATTCTTATGTATATAAGAGCTACCTAATGTTTACACGAAATGTTTGATTACATTTTTTACAAAAACAAACTTTTTGTATACATTTTTTCGATAAAACTATTTATTAATGAACACGACATTTCTGGAGAATTTCTGTATTTAAATGAAAAAAAAATGTATTTTCAAAATTTTACTCAATTTCCGTTTAGTGTATAGTATTTTAATTCCTACAGAAAAATCGCATTTTCAGTTAAAATACAAATTCGTCTTCTATTGTGCTTTAATATTGAAAAATAATTTAAAAAAATTCTATGATACAACTGAACAACTACAACCCTATAGGTGAACTATTTTAAAAATAAATAAATAAATAAATAGATGATTGCACGTTAAAAATTCGTATATACAAGGTGTGTCAAAAAAATCACAACCGAAGGAAATTTTTTATTAGCAAGTTATTGAAAAAAGTTTACGGCGGAAGTAGTTCAGCATATCCAATACGAAAAAAAAATCATTTTGACATGACTGTCTTGACAACAAATATCTAACAAACAATGTTTGGAAAGGTCCTGTATATTTATGGAACTTGGTCCATAGACGTAAATAAATTATGAATAATTCTTATCAAAAACAAATTCTGAACAACTATTCTACTATTTATTTTTTATTCTATTATTGTTTTTTCTTTTTTGATATTTAGTCACCTAACCCATTTTTTGCACATATAAAGATGATTATTGTAATTTTCTGCCATGACGGTTGTTGCATGACATATGTCATCATGATTTTTTTGTTATGCGACATGCTGAAGTAAATTTACATAAACTTTTTTCAATACCACAATAACAAAAAAATCCCATTTGTTGCGAACTTTTCTGGCGCAGCCTGTATGTGTATATGTTGCATAATCTATTGGAAATGCATTGTTTGCATTTTGAAAGAAAGAAAAGATTCTTTAATAAAAATGTTATAATGGTTTAGAAACCATAATTAGTCAGTTTCATATTCTCAAAACAATTCCAACAATAAGAACAAAAGGAATTCGGTCAAAATACCGATCGAATACAAATAAACCTCACTATATCAATAAAACAACCGCTAAAACTATTTGCATCACAGTCAAATCCACTAACACTCATCTCTGAATCTGAGAGTCGAGTTATTACATTAGAACTATATACACGCAAAATTGGATTCTTACTGTAAAAATAAAAATATGGCCTCACGAGAGATATTTGAAAAGTCAAACGTGTATTATACAAGTGTCGACGTTACCGCAGTGAAACTTGAACCACTCACAAAACAAAGGAGATACAACACAAACAAAATCTGCCGTGAATAAGCATTCTCTGAAAAATTATTTAGCAGAATATGTCATTATATATGATCCAACAAAACTATAGTTTGTCTAACGAGTGGGGGAAGATTTTGACAAACGACATCAAAAAAATGATAGAAAAAACAATTTACCTATGAATTGTGACAAACAGCACTATCACTGTCATGGATCCCCTCTTTAGACAGACTATAAAGTTATTATAGGCATAGAAATATCATTCATATATCATTTAATTTCTGTTCTTAACTTCATTTAAAGCTATTACTAAATTCTTGACAGTGGCAACACTGATGGTGTGTTATTTTAAATCTAGTAAAAAAAGTAACGAATAACATAAAATTGTATAATAATTGATTATTCATAACAGTAAAAATAGGGTGAAACACTGGATTATAGTTTTAACGTTTTACAAAGAACTCGAACTACAATATTACCATGCCTACTATCACGTTGTTTTTACTCGATCACGCCGTTTCATTACACATGACACATTTGGCTTTTGATAAAGGAGTTTGAGTACGTTTCCCACGTCACCACATCAAGGACGGCAATGCCAAATCACCTTGAATATGTTTGCTCTATCCCTAGATCGGTCATTTTACACAGATTACTTATTCACAGCTCGATACGAAAACGAGATAAAAAAAATTGTTACAAATATTGACTCGAAAGGAATCTAGTTCTCCGTCTCTAAGCTACCTCACTTCTTTTTACTGGCTTTTTCCGCTTTCCGTAACTGTTTTTCCTTCTCTTTCCTATCGCGTTCCATCTGTTTCCTCTCCTTCTCCGCCTGCGCCTTTAGTTCTTTGATTTTCCGCTTGAGGCGACTCTTGTCATCACTGGTGATGCCGAGAATTTTGAAGTCGGCCGACGTAAGCAGCAACAAGGCGTTGCCGTTTACTTGGAGCTCCGCGAACTTCGGTAAGTGTTGTTCTAGGCCGATGTGCAATAACCACTGGCATACCTAGGGAGGGATAAATGTTTATTAGAATATGACAGTTAACAGTTTAACAATACAAAGGCAACACTGCTCAATATTACTTATAACTGTTATTTTTATTTCATTATAGCATACACAATTATATACCCTGCTGGTCATCCAATTTATGTAGTCTGGATTTTAATGCGTGTGACAGAAAATAATATAAATGACCGGTTGACAGACAGAGAGACAAAATCAAAAGCGGCATACAGTGTTGCCGGTTTTTACGCTTGTAGGAAAATGTGTGTACAAAAATATAAGATATTTTAAAAACTTTCACGTATACTACTGAAATGAAGATAATATATCTAATGTAAATATAATATATTACAGCTGCTGTAAAATGAGTAACTAATAGTGAAAAATAAAGTTCCAAACCTAGATGCGGTTTGAAATTTTGATGCAAAATACGGCAATACCGCATAGAAGAAATGTGTCGACCCAATTTTTATCTCTTTTTAATACATTTGATTTTCCATTAAGCTGTCTACATCACTGTCTTAACGTTAAAATCCAGACCGCACAGTTTCGATAACCAAATCGGTATGCTGCATACATAAGCTTTTTAATGTAGTTCTTATCGTTAGATGTATATTTATTTAATTGAGTTCGTTCATTCTGCCTATTATAAATGGTAAATATTTCTTAAAGATATTATTCAACTACAATATGATTGAGAAAAACGGCCTCAGCGATGGCTATAAAATGAAGATTCCTGTCATTTTATATACGGCAGATACAATAAGCTTCTTAATCAAAATGACAGACAACTGTCACTGTCATGTAACCTCTCGTCGGACAGACATAAACTCTGTTTTCAACAAATACGATAGAGATATAGATCGATATTTGTTTTTAAAATATACGCAATACGGTTGCAATACGCATTTTTAGTATTCAGTTAAGGCGCCAAGGGTGTTTTTCCTCGTGTTGTGTGTTCTTGTTTGTGCTTTAATCTTTGCGACTTTATAATGCAACAATGCATATTATTTTTGTATTTAGCTTGATTTATTATAAACTTTAAATATGTACTTTTAGTTATCATTTAATAAGGACTTTTTTTTAATTTAAGGACTGATGGTGTGTATTCATATAAATATATGAGCAGCAATTATATAGGCACATCAAAAATTAACTTTTGGTCGAAAAAGTTCTGCATTTGTTTTCATGTGTGTAAGAACATGTTGAATACGATTAAAATACCTCAGTTGATTACACGCATAATGTTATTTAACAAAAAAATCAATTATCAAATTATTTAACAAACAACTTTTATTTAACATAAATCTTTTTGTAAAGTTTAATTCAATTATTTGAACGTCTTTAACCTCAGCTTCAAATAAAATAAAACATATGATTTGGAACTTTCCAATCAAAGAGCTCACAGCTCGAACAAGCACAGAAAACTTCCTACAACCCAAAGATAGACTTATGTGGGAAATGCATGGAAATTCTATATCCATCCTTCCTTATTGGGACAAGAATTTAAGCGGTACCCGCGGTATAGTCTGTTTAATGTATTTGGTTTTGAATTTTTGACCTTTGAGTTAGCGATGTGTAACACTGTGTTGTATGGCACTTTTGTGCTGACACCTTTCAGCGTGTCATGGGTGTTGAAACAGCGTCAATGAATTTTTTTGACACTGACACTTTTAATATAACGCTGCAAGCTTTCCGCATGGAGTATCGTATCGAGACGCGGGCGAAGTGCCATTTCGTTAGGTTGGCTACGCGAGCATACATGATACAATAAAACAGTTTTATTGTGTCATGCTGGGCCAATGTGATTCGATTTCTTGTTATATGCATAGAAGCATCGATAATTGTTTGCAGTTTTGCAGACTCAGTATTAGTGGAAATCTACGATAAATTTGTTATTGTTTATGAAATAAATATTCCAACGTCTCAAATATCGTCGTTAATTTCACAGACTAACTTATCTCAAAAAATGCCTGTTTTGAGACACAGTCACAAACTCAAACCTAATATGATACTCTTTCATCTCACGAAGTGTCGTATCTCTGCGTCCTATACTTTTCCGGCAAGTAAATAATTTAGCAAATATTTATTTACTTTAACCGATATCCAAAAGTTAACAAAACCTTTAAACCTCCATTCTGGAAAACTGAAATATGAGATACGACACTTTGTAAAATTAACGACGATATATGGTTCATGGTTCATGGGAGGATGGAGAGCTAAATCTGACGTAGACCCGCGTTTACCAATTTTCGCATATTCTCGATTGTTATTGTAATAAAAAATTGATAGTAAATAATAATGATTTTTTTTTCTTATCGTGGGGAAAATATATATTTTGTTGATAAGAGTGGTTTTTTTACAATATGGATTCGATTTAATGCCTTTCAGTTTCGGTTTTGTTTAGGCGATGTCGCGGCGCGTTGTTACCAATGCTAATGTTAGTAGGGGGAAAATAATTATAGGAAAATATTCAAGAAGCTAATCGGTTATGCATACGAATACTGTAAACTAAACAAAACTAAACCAAACACGTGGTGTGCTTAGTGCTACGGGAGTTACCGATCTCCGATTTTGCGTAACAACTACCTTTGCAAACCAATGTTGCTATCATCCTTTTATTGAGTATGTGTGCTCTAACTTTCTAATTTAAAAGACTACTTCAGCTCTTCAAGATGCTTAAGAGTATACCTGTACTACTATATTAGATAACATTGTATATGAAACTACCCTTAAATTATGAAAAAAGTGTGTTTAATTTTTCTTGTATTTCAAAGTACGCAATTTTTCATCATTTGGCAACACGGAGTACCACGTCAGACGTCGGGCCTCTCGACAGTGAGCGCGAGAAACCCTGTGTATGTTTAACTGAAATAACGCTGATTCACTACTGTGCCATATGACACAATCGTGCTGATACTCTGTGTTGATACCGGAAAAGGTGTCAGTGTTACGGTATCAACACACGAAAAATTATAGTGTTACCCATGACTACTTTGAGTTAATGGACTTACGTGATCCTTATTCCAATCGTTGACCGGCGTGGCGTACAAAAAGCTTCGCTTGTCGCTGGCGATACTGCATGACGACAAGCTGAGATCGGTGGTGGCCCAGGAGGTGTCGTGCCGGGAGGGCGACACCGAACCCGAACTGAGGCTGGACGGGGACGGGGGCTCGGGCGACGTGTTGCCTTGGTGGTACCAAGGCGTGCTACCTGGGGGCGATAACGTAACGGGAACAACTTTCTTAACTACAACATACGACACACAAACAACACGATTACTGTGGCACAGTCACGTAAAGCGTGTGGACGCACTACAAAATGGCAATGTGAGTTAATCAATATAATAGAGAGCAGGCAATTTTATTAATCTTAAAGAAATAAGTAATTTTAGAGAGGCTGGAAAATAATTACGCACAATATCTTTATTACGTTTTTTCAGTATATTGGAAAATATTTAGATAATTATTGTTTGTGTTATAATTGTTTACCAAATCACTGGTAAAAATCAAGATACTTACAGCCTTTTGTTGTTTTTTTTAACTCATTATAATAAAGTAGTGATGTTGCTATTAACAACAAAGCAATAATATTCATACATATTCTTATTTTTGGTCCCTATTTTTATTTATTTCCCCGAGATGTTAATAAAATAAGATATAGTATAATACCACTTCATATTATTTTCGGTACGTATGCTGTATTTTACAAGGGTTACGATAATGTTTAATACGTCTCTTAAAAAATGCAAGCATTGTACTAAAGTGCAACTAGCAGTATATTTTGACTGTAAATTGGAAAATTAAAGAATAAATTTTAACAATTATTGCAAATTTTGTTATTGTCATTTACGACGTATTTTCAATCAACTTAAGTGTATACCTCCATATCTATATGGCAATACAAGGCGTGGAATAACTTCAAAGCCAGGAAGTTGTACCAGGTTGGTACTACCACATAATTAAAGATGTTGTTGTTACTCTTAAGTTTTTTACTATGTATGCAACCAAACTAGTTTATTGGACTAAGAGCAATGTGACATACTGTATATAATTCAAATTAACCGTTTAGTCAACTTTTTCATTTAAACACTATATTAACTAAGCATTAACCATTTAGTGCGCCCAAAAAAATACACAAAGCCATTTTATGTACTAACGTTCTGTATTAGTATACTCAATTTAAGGCTCAATTTTAGGTCCCATATTTTCATATAATTTAAATTTTGCTTTTTAACACCTACAGAAATACCCATAACAGTTTGCTCAAACATGTTCTATATCCACTATTCACAAACGCTGATTTAACTTTATATCAAAAGCAACAAAAATATGTAAATTATTTTGCAGTTTGGAGTTTTTTCTATGTATATTAACAAATACTGATTGTTATGCAAACCCGTGCGGTCTCCATTTCATATTTATCATTTTTTTGTGGTGGGTAACTTACCTTTCGCGTTAGCTTCACTGACTGCTTGTCTTATCTCTTCAAGTAAATGATGAGCGGGGTCATTTTTGGATTTTTCATTTAATTCGTCAGTGGAACTGGTGACGCTATCGCTGCCTAGACGTTTTTCCCTTTCAGCCAAAACCTACAATACAAATTTGTCTATGCTTAATGATGTTTACACATACATACACAACTAAATCTTTTGCGAATTATTTTGTGAATATAATTCTCCTAGTAGGCAATAAAGAATAATAGCGATAGGTATTTACAATTACAATTAGTTTTTATGTTGAGTTTTTGTACCTGTTTAAGTTGTTCCGCCAGTGACGGCGGAGGTCCGACGGTCATGACCCCTTTGTTCCCACCCCCTGCATCCGTCCATGTTACTTCGTCCGTCCGCGATTCTTTCTGCAGCCGAGCGTAAACCACACCGGAAGATTGGCTGCCAACGATGTTCTACAAACAAATACATTCTAAAATTCCTTTTCAACGCTTTGTTTAAAATTATTTTACATCAAAAGTTTAAAAATTTGAACGCTGTGAGCCTGTATCAGAAATATGTGAGTGTATCTCAAATATCTGATTTCTATTAGGATGGACAAAGATTCAAAAAAGGAGCCATCCAATCCCTCGAGATATTCCCGATTGTAACTCTTCAAATTAGCACCCTGTATATCAAAAGGGTGAAGACTAGTGATGGGAAAAACCGATTAATTTCAATAATCGAGTACTCGATTATTGAATCGAGCGAAATATCGCTCGTATTTAAAAATACGGTTTTTCGCCCGGCGCTTGTTGCTTGTACTCGTAACGCCAAGCAGTAAGTTGCGTGCGCAGAGCACATATTCTTTCGATGATGAATGGCAAGTAGCAAGCGACGAGCGATTAGCTTGATCGGTTGCTTGATTTAGTTTATTTTAAGGCATTGTCGATGTCGGTCGTAAAATTTTGTCACTCAGTTACGCAACGGATAACGTCGTATAAATTTGCTACCTGCAATGCATGTAAAAAATTCGCTCGGATTTTTATCGAGTATGTCACATTAAAATCGGATTTCAATTTATTTCATTCTAGGATCGCTTGCGTTCGACGCTCGTAACTCGTCACTTGCATCGCTCGTTAAAAACGATGTCGGTTATTTCAATAATCGAGTACTCAAGCGAATTTTCGCTCGAGTTATCCCATCACTAGTGAAGACTGAGAGCGACATTTCAATCTTGTAACTTAGCACACAATACTGCTGTGTTAAGAAAAAGCCTCATCTGATGCGTTGAACAAGTTAAGATCTTTTTTTGTAAATAGGGTATTATAACATATCCGTCAGATTTTCACTTCAGGTGAAACTATATTTCATTAAATTTACAAAATAAAGCAGAATAACGTGTTATGCTCCTCATTTAGTTGAAAAAAAGCCTTATTCTTTTTAATGACACACTTTTATGACAATTGTAGTTAAGGCTTTTTCCCTATGCCCAAAAACCTTCTGCGGGGTTGCAAATGAGTGAATGACTAACAAATCTCTAGAACGATGGAGAAAAGTTCATAGTAGAACACTGTATAACTCATCATACAGTCTATAAGTCATCATACATGGGGATCTTCTTGTTGTAGGGGTTACCGCGTACTTCTCTTCCTTCTCTCACAAGAGCTGTTCATCCTCCGAGGACTGGACATCCACCTCCTACGAGGGTATATACCCCTCCACGGTTGGAGTTTAACCATCCGTGCCTTTCAACGTCCAAGAGCTTTTCTCCGGCTTAACCATCCGTGCCTTTCAACGTCCAAGAGCTTTTCTCCGGCTAAGGTACCTTTGAGGTAGAGGCTGGAGGATCAGTCTCCATTTTCTCCACCTCTTTAACTTGGTCTCTCCTTAGCAGGGGCGCATATACGGGAGGGGTAATGGAGGTAATTACCCCCCCTGAACAAAATTTATAAGTATGTTAAATTGTTGTATAAAATAAAATTGTCACAAAAGGAATTAATAATACCAAATAGAAAAATCTAGACCAGTCCAAGATATTTTTTTCCGCAGTGACAATACCTTTCAGCGCAAATTTACTTAACTTAATCCTCGTACTTTACTTTAATACTGCCACTACCCCTCCCAGACTCAATCTCTAGACGCGCCACTGCTCCTTAGACCTGATACCAGTGTTGTCCCTGATCTATAATAGAGGATATATCTCTTTCTCTATTATCTCCTAGGATTTGAGGTCAATTCCCATTGTGAGGACCATGGCTCTCCCCCCTCGAGCTGATGACTCGCCACCTCGATGTCCTTACAGTGGAGTTCTGGCAAAGGTGGTGATATACCTCAGGGGGTCCACTTCTACAGAGCACTGCATGTAGAAGTAAGGGAGACGAGAATACAATTGGATCTAACCTAAGGATCAGAAGAGGACCACAACAGATCTGAAAGGGTTGATCTGAACAGGGCAATAACCTGGAAGAATCTAAACTAATCTAAAGCGTTTTTCCTTAACACAACAGAATAGGTCCTTTTTTAAAACATTCGATCTATACAATTACTGTTCCGCTGATTTAACAACACTATCTTTTACTAAATTATGAGAATTCTATTAGATACGGCTGAATATATCCTACAATAACCTTACCTGCGCCGTGTATTGGGAGCTGTTTTTCTGGACTTCGGTGTATTGGATACTGTGGTGCTCATACTGTTGTTGGTGCTGTTGCTGTCGAAATTGTTGCTGGTGTTGCACGGAGGTATATTGCTACAAGTTAGTTCAAGGTTTGTAAACAGTGCTTTACAACACACAGAAAAATAATTTGGTGAGTGAAAGAAAGACCCACTCCAGAAGAAATGTGCAATATTTCTAAACGTGTTTTTTGTTAAATATAAAATAAATCCAGTACCCAAATATAAATCTTAGTAATTTAAATAAACTATTTATAGTGCTGAAGATTGATACAGCATGTCAGGTGTTAAGGGGTTTAGGAAATCTTTAATATACAATATACATTTGTTTTCGCTCTTAATTATTTACATAAATTATAAAATTTATTATCTATATTTACATAAAATAGTCTACATACTAAAATGGGTTTAAAATGAAAGGGTTTAATTAAGAAGTAGATCATAACACTATCTTGCCATGAGCATTTATACACACTCTTATATGTAGATATTTAATTTTTGTGATCTGTTGAAATAACATATTGGCATTAATAATGATAATCGTGGAGATATTGCACCTTCCTTAGAGTTTCAAGTTAATCTACTGTATGATTTTTCTAATGATTAAATTAAAATGTTACGACATTTAAAAAACTTTCGGAAAGCTTTGATCAAAAAAATCATACTAGTATTATCTCAGAATAATACAATAAAGTATATAGATATCTTTCACGCATGTCTCCCTAACTACAACAAAGGAATGTATGGTTATTAAAAAATTAGTAAAAAATAAAATAATGATTGCTATTATACAGAGTATTGATTTTTATTTATAGGCCACTAAACTGATCTAAACGAAAATTATTTCATTCGGATTCAAATCAGGGATAGTCAAAAACTTTTTAAATCGTAGAAAAATATAAAAATATTAGCAATGATTGAAATTATTATACTAAATATAAATGCATCTAACAAAGGCAGGTAGACAGATAATGACATCTATATACTTATTATTGTGACTCTGTATAGTAACAGAGAAAGGGATTACAGAAACAACTTCTTCTGACAAATAAACGACAAAAATTATTTTGGTTGTTTTTTTATTGTTTTTTTTTGGTTCATAATTTGCACAGCATTGTTTTTATGCAACCACTGCATTAAATTATAACTAAGTATAATAATGTAACGTAATAAGTAGTATTTATAACTACTTAATATCTACATAGTACCGTATGATCGAAAAAAAACGGCGTTGGTTTGGAAATGACGATCAATGATATTCCTCATATAGTTTTAGAATAACAGCAACCTTCATTCCATAGCCATCGCTGACGCGTTTTTTTTTCGATCATATTGTATTTATAATGATCAACTTCCCCATTTATCAAGATGAGAATAAAATTCTAATTTCTACATCTTGGAAAGTTATTTGCACAATACTAAATGTCAAAATGTATTTTCCATGTTTCTAATCAAATTAAAAAGAACGAATGAAAATTGATATTGATTATCTTGAAAAAAAAATGCTTCAACAATATACTCTTTTGGAACCGCAATGGAGGGTTTCTATTTGTGAACTAACTTTGTTAAAAAAAATATTATTACAAATTCTGTAATTTGAAAATGCTTAATATTGCATTTTGATTGCCCACTCGATAAAGTCTGTCCAAGTAGCCAAGGAAGATTTCGACAGATGACGGAAAATACAATTTGTAAATTAAAATGACAGACACAACTGTCATTATCAGCGTGGTTAGTAGGACAAACTGGATTATTTCGCTTATATATATCGGTTCAGCTAGAGACTTTTTAACAGGGACAGTTGCCTTATCATTTAAATTCAAAAATAGATGTTTCTTCTGATATGCTTTGGAGGTTTGTATTTGTAAATCATTCGGCCTCACTATACATACTACAAAATACATAAAAATATCTGTCAAGTGTTGTTACTGTAATCTCTTTCTGTTAATAGTTAAAACTCCACATACCGGCTGAATGATATAATGAGAGTTAGTGCTTAACGACGTGGGCCTGGAGGTGGCGTTGTGGCCCACCACAGTGGAACTTGAGGAATGATGGTTGTTAATGGTTTTAGACGGTTTAGGCGAGTACGCGGCGGAATCCGTCAGCTCGTCGGCGGAATTGTAACTCTCGTCTAGCCCGTAATCGGAGCTGCTGTTGCTTAGGGAACCCTTTTTGGCACTGGGGAGTTGCCTATTGGCCAGAGAACCGCGAGTGGCCAGTTCGGCTTTGCTTTTCGTCGCCGTAATGTCTAACAGTTCGTGCGGCGGTACCTGGAATGGGGAACGACCGTCATCTCTAGTAGAACGGTCCAAGTGGAACGGCTTTGGATATTACCACGTTCCGGTTTAAATAGGAAGAAAAAGAAAAAGGTTCACAGAAAGATGTAGCAAAGGATACTGCCACCAATGCAAGAGGAGTAATAGAAAGAAGAAAAAGATCATGCAAGGGAATCAAAGAGATCATAAAGAAAAATGTTTTAATCATAACCTTCTCTATTTTCATGCTCATGTACTTAGGTTTTTTTTTACATACACTTTAGTTGAAGTTTGACGAATGAATAAAAAAATACAGGGTCGAAAGTTTTCACGCAGTTGTGTCTATTTGACAACTAGATGACAGTCATCCCCATATATTTGATATGAAAAGTGCCCGCCATCTTGAATATTATGTTTTTTGCTCCTTGCATTTTTCGACAAATAACAGATTTGTAGAGAAAAGAATTCTCTACAACTTTTGTAGAAAACATTTTGTAAAAAAATGTTTGAATTACAATTAATTAACAAAAAGTGTCAACAATTATATGACCATAATTTTTGCAATTTTTCGACCATTTCTAATAAAAATAAGTGGCACGTTTAAATGAAAATTTGTAGAGGACTTAATTCTCAACAATTTTTGTATAAGAAATATTTGTGTACGGTGTATAGTTCACGACTGGGAATGCGCTGAACGTTTAGTACGAAAGCTAGCGACGTCGGGAAAACAACTATTTTAAGAAATCTGGCTCTTTATGATATATCTTTTACTATGCTCTCTAGAACAGCAGTCTGGCTGCCGGTAAACCTTGCGTTCACTACTGCGCAATGAAACAATATCCTATATTTTTTATTAGTCCTTTAAATTCTAGAATAGAATATAAGCCGAGCGAGTCCCCATAACGCGGCGCGAAAAGGTTCCGCCTATGAAGCGAGGAGTCCGAGTTCCAGACCGGTTCGGAGTTTACATTTTTTTATTTTATTTTCGTTTATATAGACAGTAAAATATTAAATAATTCTGGTGGTTCAAAAAAAGAAAAAAATATTTAATAATACTTTACTATCAGAATATAAACGAAAATAAAATAAAAAAAGTTCTATACCCCTAGCCGGTCTCGAACTCGGACTCGCTTCATAGCTGGAACCTCTGCGCGCCATGCTATGGAGACTTGCTCGATTTATATTCAATAATAGAATTTAAGGGACTAAATATAAAAAATATAGGATCTTCTTCCGATGCGCAGTAGTGAATGCAACGTGTATCGGCAGCCAGACGGCCAGCATGCTATTTCGGAGAGCATAGTAAAGATATATGAAAGAGCCAGCTTTCTTAGAATACTTTATCGAAAACGTCGCTAGCTCTTAGACTAGTTGTAGTGCAGCGGAAGATATTTTAAACTCATTTCCACACCACCAACGGCACTAACCGTAGTTCTAAGAACTTCTAAAGTGTCGCTTCTTCCAAACTATCTGTGTCAAAAGTTCGACTCTAATTTTTTTGTTGAAAAAATCTAAAGTTATTGGGTTACACTCTGTGACAACATTTTATCACTTTTGGTCAATCTATCACAATTAGCGACGTTCAAAAAACATAAGTACATGTTAAGAAAAAATAAAGGAAATTGTACATTCCTTCCTGTTGAGAAAAATTCCAGCATTCGCATGAAATAATTTAAAGAAAAGTTAAATAAACAATATAGTTGTGGTAACACATCTAAAACTGGCCTTCAAACAAGAGGGAGAAATACTTGATAAACACATATACTTAATAATAAATAATAAACTATTGGATTGTGACGCAATTATCTAACCACCACATTTAAAACGACTTTAAATCTGAATCAATGCTAACGAAATGCCATTAACCAAAAACGGGTTTTCTAAAAATGACTTACCCACACATATTCGCTTTGTCAAAAATCGAGTGTTACTGTGCAAATGTGCATTGTATTATAATGGACATGTTATTCTAGAAAAAAATATAAACACGAATATTCAAATCCATGCAGATTACAAAATAATTTGATGGTTTTCAAGACCAAAAAGTTCAGTAAAAATTATTTGTAAAATTTGTGATTTAGAAACTATATTAAGACAATTTATAGTTATTTATGCACCAAGGTATTTGAGGCAATAGGTGCGATCATTTAAAAAATATTTTTGCCAACATACATACAAGGTGATTGAAACATATTTTCAATCTAATTTGTATATATTTTTTTTAATGAAATGCTATATACAGGGTGTTCCTTAATGACTTGCTAAAATTTAAGGAAGTGATTCTTGGGCTTATTCTAAAAAAAATCATGTAAATATATGTCCTAAACATCTTAACAACTTTTCAGATACAGGGTGGTAAAATTTTCCAATTTTTTGTTCAAATATCTCTGATGGTATATTTAATACACGTCTTTCATGCATCAAAATATTTATAATCATCCTGTATAGTGATTTATTTTTAAAATACTTTTTCCATAATAAAAAAATGCCAGAGAGAAATATGACTTTTTTTCTAGAAAACCATCATGATGTTAATTCGGTGACTTTTTGTTAACTTACAACAGTACAGTTATTATTCGTTTGAAAAAAACTAAACCCGCGCCCCTCTTGTTAGAAAGATAGCTGTAAAAATCAAAGATTGCCAAACCTGTTACATACCGCACGGTCTAGTTCTTCTTTGGCAGGCAACTTTCTCTCCACGGTGGCCGTCTTATCTTCGTCGGGACTCTGGTCGGATACCTCAGTGTCCGAAAAGTCCGGATTTATCGACTGGAACAGCGGCTTTGGCGGTTGACGCCTGGCCATCTGAGGCGTCAGCTGCTTCAAACTGATACTGTCGTAGGGCAAAACCATGGGAAACCCAGCTTTTCTTTGGGTATCCAACAAATCTTGCTCCAAAGCTATGATTCGGTCCTTCAAATTCTTAACCAACGCATTGTATTCGGTATCTTTTTCTTGTAACAGCTGCTGATAAAAATCTTCTCTGTGCAGCATATCCAGCTCCCTTTGTTGGAACTCCCTGACTAGTTGTTTCGCTTTGCTGTACTTTTTCTCTAGCGACTGGTATTGCGTTTGAGACTGTTCCAACATGTTTTGGTAGGTTTGCACTTCTTTTTTGGTGCCGGCCAATTCGCGCTCCGCTTCTCTTAGTCTGCTGTTGACTTGTTCGAATTTTTCGGAGTCGTCAGGTTTAATGCCGTTTTGTTCCATTATCTAAAAATATACAGAAACGTATAAATTCCTTATTAATACAAGAAAAACATAAAAATTATATAACAAAAGTTTTTCTGATTTCTATTGCAATCTAATTGTTGAATTTTATTCATTTTCAATATAATCGAAAAAATGACGTCAAGTTTTCTTAGAAACACCGGTGATTTACTATATTTTCTATTATTATCAATACTCAATTTTATACAATTTTATAATACATTTTTTTTCAATTTTATCTCAATTTTATAAAAAGAAATAATCCAAATCTAACATTTCAAGCTCAAAGTAATGAGGGCTCTGACATCACTTATGGAAAGTACCACACATTGCAACCAGAGCAAACAAATTTTAGCAGTGCTAGAGGGGAGAAATATTAAAATAACATTAATGTCCTAGTCACATAGTACATATTATATTGTATGACCGAAAAAAAGGAGTCCAGTTGGCTGGGAAATGACGATCGATGACATTTTCAATATAAATTACATATAAAATGGCAGCGATTTTCATTTCGTAGTCATCGCTGACGCCGTTTTTTTTTTCGAACATACCGATCATACGGTACATAATATAACATTATATAAGATAAATCAATATTTTAACGCATTAATAAAAGTAAAAAAATCAAAGAGGATTTACTATCAGTAAAATTACGGTACCGCAGATTTAGGGCGCTACAATATTAGTGGTATCTTTAGTGGCGCCCTCTGTTGCTTCACCCCTTAAATACTCATAATTTAGTCATAATTTTTAGGAGCCCGCCCGTTTAAACTACTGAGATTTAATGACTTTAATTGTATTTTTTGTACTTTCATAGTTAAGAAGTTCTGAACTTCCTTCACTTGTTTTCTTTGAAATTTTAAAGATATGATTGCGTGAATTGAACTTTGTCATAATTTTTTTATTATATAATTTTATAAATTTTATATTTTTTAATAATAAAGTTTAAATATAATAAAACACCGAATTTTGTGTGTAAATTATGGGGTTCTTTTATTTATATACATATATGTTGGTTTATATTTTTATTTTTGACTTTTGAATTTTTGTTTTTTTCGTTAAAGTATTTCAATAAATCATAATAAAAAAATGTTTCAAATATAAACAGAAGAGATAAAAGTTTTACTAGTTCTTTATTTAAAGAAAAAGTTTACATTAAGTGCGGTGTTATGTGTTTTCCCAGGTGTCACCAAACGGAAACGTTTGTACATATATCTTATCTTTTTGTTTGGTTTTGAAGGTTTAGACCATGTCATTTCTTTTCATCCTGTTAAGAGTATTAAGATTTCGATAAAATCCATCGTTTTTTCAGTGCGATATTACCACAATATGTCAGACAAAAAGAGGAGGCATAAAGGCGTGCCTCTGGACACATACAAGAACAAATGAGATGGATATACAGGGTTTGTCGGATATAGAAAACAAAGCGCCTTTCTTTAAACACTAAACAATCAATTTGAATTTAAAAAATTACACATATTAAGTGATACATATTTATTTACAATTTTTACAATTTAATATAGAATGCAAATAGAAATAAAAAGTAAAATTGTTAATAAAGATGTATCAATTAATAATAACAATTTATCAAATATATTGGTGACCCGCGAAAACGCATAATGTAACACCGCATTAAGATACCGTAAAATGGGGTGAATAGAAACATAGGGGTGAATAGAAACAAAATTTCTGAAAAAAATCAAATCACGATTAAAAATATTCAAAGTAAAAAGAGTCGACATATCTAATTTTTCTATTATTGGTAATACACAATAAAATGTAAAAACTATATTTTTATCTGTGGCAGCACTGTTTCTGTCAATCAGCTAATCAATAAATGTGAGATCGATTTATCACCTATTTTGTATGGCGCGAAAACTTTATAAATAAAATATTTATTTTTAAAGTAATACTTAAGCTGGTACATGTAAGTTGTTATATTATATGTATTGTTAATTATTGCTAAACCTACTTAGATATGTAATAATTATCAGTTTCTAATCACCTTGTTGGAAATAGAATAGATAAAAACCTTTACATCAATGTGTGTTTCTATTCTCCCGAATAGCAGGTGAATAGAAACACAAAAGTTATTTTTATTTAAAATTTATATGCATGTTTTTCAAAAATCAAATTATATGTATACGCAAAGAACAAACAAAGACCCATGTTTTAAAATATTCGGGAACATAATACCACATTTTTATCAACTGGTATATCGCTAATAGCCTACGAAACTGTTTCTATTCACCCCATTTTACGGTACAACCAAAAAATAAATTAAAAGAAATATATGTATAATACATTCGTTTTAACAGTACCATTTCGTTTTCCGAATTTGGAATACTTTGCCCACTATAAACTATTGTAAAAAAGACAGATACAATTTTTACCTACCTTCGACTTCAGGCGAGTAACCTCATGCTCAGACAACTTTAACTTGCGCTGTGTCTGCACCAACACACAACAAATGTTAATAACAAAACAAACAAGTAAAAATCAAAACAAATTTAATTAGTATGAACGAAATACATTAAAAAAACTAAACGTTTAATGATCAATGCATGCAAATAATCCACATATGTTATCATGATGCTAATGCAGTAAACAAAAAAAACAACATACAATCTCAAAACATAAAGATGATAAAAACAAAATATAGTATCTTACCTCTTGCAAGAGATTTCTTAAAGATTCTGAGTTATCCTGTTCATTGTCAAAGAGGCTTTCGTGATTCACTGTCGGACTAACTGGACCATCACTAACACTAGTATTTGTCGATCCTAGAAGAAATTAATAAGAGTTACATTTTCCATTTATCATTATTATAATGAATTATAATTATTGTAATCGCAAAACATTTTCCAATGCACGTCATCAAATAATATCGACATTGACACTAAAGTCTATAAACCTGACTAAATGAAATTTTGGCAAAAATGTTTAAATTTGTTGTATAATTTAAGATACCGAGCAGCTCTTCATTTTACTTTATAGAGCAAATGATTGTAACAGATATTTTATTTAGATTAAAGCTGCAAAAATTAGTTTAAACCTTTATTATCGCTATGTTGGTCACATTGCGCGTTTTCAGCAATGTTGTCCTTTATTATTTGACAATTATCCTAATGTTAGTCATTATTTTGTATAATATCGTGTTGTTGTTGAATCTTTGTGAGTAAATTCCTGAAAACCGCGATCAATTGTTCCTTACATTCATTACGACGAAGTTTATATGATCTAAGGTAAAAACTGACCACACCACATTAGACCTTACCTGTTAGTTGAACAGTGCTGGCGTCGCTTTGCTGCTGTTCTGCCTCCAACATCCTCTGTCTCCTTTCTTCCCGTTCCTTATCGGCTTGTAACGATTGCCGAATAAGTTGGGCCACTTCGCTGTTTTCCGGATCCCGCTCTCTGCCGATGCTAAATTTGACCAATCCAGACGTGTTCCTCAGCACGCTGGCCGCGTAGGCTTGCGTCACGCCGACCAAACTCTTCCCGTCCACCTCTATAATCTGATCGTTTACTTGGATGCGGCCGTCCTTTGCTGCTGCACCGTTGGCGGTTATCGTTTTAACGAAAATACCTATAAAGTATCTTTGTTAACTAATACGGAGCGATCAACATTGATTGAAATAGTTGATTGCAATACTGTGATTTTAGGATTAGTGATTGGTACTGATACTAAAATAAATTATCAATTGATGAATTTTAGTAAATAATGTCATTATTAATGTTGTTAACTTTTCTTAATCTTCTTGAAAAAAATAAGTTATGACTTTGTTTTTTGTGAAATCGACATATTTGTAAATGTAAAAAATTACTATTTTTCAACTATAGCGTTCGTTCAACATGGAAAAGGAATGTTTACATAATCGAAGCTTATTTTCATCCCAGAGTTCATAACAAGCAGGTTAAAAATGGAAAGTAGTTTGTGAAAATCTTTATAAATTAAAAAAAGTTACACAATTGCTGAAAATTGTTATGCACTAAAAGTAAATCGATGGGTTATTTAAAATTTTTAATGGAAAAAAAACCTTATCGAATCTTACCTTATCTTATTTAAACAAAGTGTAAAAGATCCGATCTCCAAAATAAAAAAAAAGTTTCAGTATCTAAAGCGGTTCAGTTATGGCGTGTTATGTGTTAAAAAGTTGAGTTTTTAAATTATCGCAATTACTGACGTTTTCTCGTTATAAAAAAAATGGACACCCTAACGATATCCTTATAATTTCATTTCAGATGCTCAGAAACATATCTAATGATTTTCTCTAGTTATCTTTTCGAAAAAAAAAGTCTTAAAAATAAGCGGTTTGCGATCGTGATTTGACTTTACTTACGTTTCTCTCACACCAACTTAATAAGATATAATACAGACCCAAAAGTAACAGTTGCCAGCACGGTATATCAAAATACTATGTGAAAGTAACAACCTGACATGGTACAATAGGATAAAGGTACATTTTGGTACATTAAGGCACAGAATATCTAGCTACGCAACAGAAAAATACTCGAAATGAAAGAGCTAAAATTGCACAAATAGAATACTAGATGGCGCGACAATATCATAATCAGAATATAATTAGAAATTTTGAACTTTCGGTTTTGGATCGACGGCTCGTCGACGGCCTTATAGCTCGGCTAAATATGCACAGTTGCCAGATTTAAAAAGACTTGAATTGGCATCCCATTCTTTTTATTGTGTATAATGCAGTATGTGTTTCTTTCTATTCTTCTTTTCTTGTCAGATACACTTATATTAATTATTCCTTTGGCTATTAAAATAGTTTTAAGTATATTATTACAAAACATATACATTTTTTATATACACTACCTTATAATGTTAACTAAGAAAATACCTTTAATTACCTTTAAAATTAATAATATACAGGGCGATTGATAGTAATATTTATTAATGCTGGAACGTTAGTAATGAAATATAAGTTTAATAATAATGGAAATAATTTATTAAAATGCAGTACAAAAAATGTTAACTAACTAAAAAATACTATAATAACAAATTTCTTCCGTTTGCCACATTATTTATATAGACCTAGGTAGATTTTAAAAAATGACAGATACAATTAATAATATATTAGTTCGGCATAAAAGTTGCTGTAACTACATCGAACAATAAATTAAAATTCGTAGAATAAATTAAAATTATTAATTAAACAAATCTTTATAAAGAAACGCAAGTATACCAAATTTGGACCCAATCGAACTCCAGGAAATAATATCATAATAGTGTACTATATTATGGTACCACTCGATATGCTTTAATGTACCATAATATTGCAATGTCACCGAAGATTCGTAGTATACCAAATTTAAGAACAATCGAACGCCATGAAATGGTATCGTAATATGGTACTACATTAAGGTACCACTTTATATACATCATAGTTCAATCATATTTCAATGTAACCGAAGATACGTAGTATACCAAGTTTGAGCCCAATCGAACGCCAGGAAATGGTATCGTAATATGGTACTATATTAAGATACCACTTTATATGCATCATAGTACCATCATATTACAATGTTACCGAAAATACGTAGTATCCCAAGTTTAAGCCCAATCGAACGCCATGTACGTAATATAGTACTATATTATGGTACCAGTTGATATGCTTCATGGTACCATAATAATGCAATGTCATCAAAAATACGCAAGTATATATCAAATATGAGCTCAATCGAACGCCAGGAAATGGTATTGAAATATGGTACTATATTAAGGTACCACTTTATATGCATCATTGTACCATCATATTACAATGTAACCGAAGATACGTAGTATAACAAGTTTAAGCCCAATCGAACGCCAGGAAATGGTATCGTAATATGGTACTATATTATGGTACCTCTTATTATGCTCCATGGTACCATAATATTACAATATCACCGAAGATACGTAGTATCCCAAATTTAAGCCCAATCGAACACCATGTACATAATATGGTACTATATTATGGTACCAGATGATATGCATCATAGTACCATCATATTACAATGTCACCGAAAATACGTAGAATACAAGTTTAAGCCCTATTGCCGCCATGTACCTAATATTGCTGTCATCAAATATGGTACTATAGAAGGTACCACTTTATATGCTCCATGGTACCATGATATTACAATGTCACTGAAGATATAGTATACCAAGTTTAAGCCCAATCGAAAAATAGTACTATATTATGGTATCACTTGATATGCTTCTGAAAAAAACGACGTCCAGTTGGCTGGAAAAGGACGATCGATGACATTTCCCATATAAATTTACATATAAAATGACAGCGATATTCATTTCATAGCTATCGCTAACGCCGTTTTTTCCCGATTATACGATATGAACTTGGTATGAACACAATCGAACGTCAGGAAGTGGTATCATAATAGTAGAACAATACTTATTATATTGTCGCCGAATTACAATGAAAATTCAGGATTCAATTATACAATCAAACGTCAGGAAGTGATTATAATTTAGCTCATAAGATTTAATTCCAACTAACATGGCAAACTGAAAAAAAACAGCACTGATCTATTTTAATATGTTTAAATGATGTAGCAAATTTGAAGGTAGGCTTTATCAGGAAGTATTACGATATGAATGACACAATGGCAACACTGCACAAAATTCTTTTAAATTTTGTTTGTAGAAAACTGTTTTCTTTTAAATTAATTGCCCTCTATTATGTAGTAGCGAAACTACCACATCAAAATATCTGATTTGGAGACAGGCTTTTAAAGCCTGTCTCCTTTTGCTACCTACAATTTTATACATGTAACGAGGCTTCTGTTGCGTAGCTAGATATTCTGTGATTAAGGCCAGATAAAGGTACATTTTGCTTTGTAATGTTATAAAAATAGGTAGAATTTCATACTACTAATTTCAAGTGTAATTTATTGTATTTTCTGGATACCTTCAAAGAAACATTTTTTAGAATAAAACCAGCAAAAATAAAGCACTAATTCATTACAATACACCAAAACACTTTACTTTTGCACTGGATGCACGTTTCGCTAACCATATTAGCATCATCAGCAGATGCAAAGGTGAAGTCTTTTGGTGGATTGTGACGAATTAGTGTTTTATTTTTGCTGTTGTCACACCATAAGTTCCAACCCTCAACTGTAATGGAACTGTAATGGAACTGTAATGCGTTTTATTATCATTGTTATCAAAATTAATTATGAGCATGTAACCCAACCTGTATTTATTTTTAATACACACAATAATTAAATTATAATAAATTAAATTTACAGAAAACCTTCCCTCGTTTCCTTTAAATTGATTGGTTTTAGTAATAGTAATTGGTAATCTACCTAATTTTTCTAGACCGGCATCTGCTCCTACTCCCATTCCGATAATACTCAAACCAAGGCCTTCAGGACCTTTGATAAGTTCAACAGGAAAAACTTCCATTTTCTCCACTCTTTTCTCCAATTCATATTCCGCAGAAGCTGCCACAGGATCAACATCTTCGTTTCTCCTTTAATTATAAAATATATAACCTTAAAATCAAACTGATATAATAGCCACACATACCTGTCATAGTCTGATATACTAAAAGTGGAAAAAACCCTGATTGGTTCCACGGAAAAATTAACTTTGGTGGGCTTAGGAACGTAAACTGGATAATCGAGATCGTCATCTTCTTCTTCTGGAGGGAGACCAGGGACTTCCATCCAGAAGTGACCGTCTTCGTAATAATGAACTCCATGTTCTACGCCTATGATCTGTACAGGTTTAGGCACGTAATCCGTGGTTTCGTCACTTACAGTTTCGATATTGTTAGTTTCTGATATACTCGTCACCGAATCTAAAATAAATCCAATGTTACACGCTAGAGAAAAATCAGATATTGTGATTTAATCACTGAAAAAATCATGTAAATAACTGTTACCAAAAGTTGTATAAAACTGTCACGCAATCACGACTTTTGGTAACGTTTTAGATTTTTACGATATCGCTGTATAGCAAATGTCGAAGACTGAAGACTGAGGCCTTTGTAGTATCAGTGATCACTGACTACTTTACTGCTTATTGCAACTGACTGCAACTTATTACAACAAACATCTGAAATCAAACCGTAACGAAAAACAGATATTTTGTTTAGATAAACAGATATTTTGTTTAGATATAGGTTGTAAAATTATTTACTTATTTATTAGTTTTATTGTTTTGAATTCTCCAAAGAGTGTTTACCTATTTTTAAAATGAACAAAAAGAGAATATTAAGTAAATTGTGGAAGTTTTTGAGCCGTTAAATGAAAATATTGCGACTTGTAATATGTGTAAATTAACATTTCATATAAGACCTCTACGTCAAACTTAAGGATGCATATAAAAAGTAAGCACCATATACAATCACAATTTAACTTCAATAAATCTGTCAAAAGCCGACAATAAAAATAAAGTAGCGAGTAAGCGCATTTAGGAAACAATTAATAGTTTGCTTTAAAAATAATATTGAACCGAAATAGCAGACTGATAGTCGTGATTACAACAAACTTGTAGATCAGTTGATATGATATCCTGCATTAACTATAACCATGGAACAGTATGAAAGTCGTGATCACGTCGCTGTTTTATATCACTGATATTAAAAAATCACGGTATCAGTTAACAGCGTGATTTAAAAATTACGGTATCGGTCCTCCTATTACACAGAGAACATTCTAGTTGCAGATGTATAAATACTATTTTAAATATATAAGCATCACTAGTTCTAGTAGTTAAGCTTGATTTTCATGCGTCCATTATCCGTTGATACGATGGGATTGTCCGACGGCGCACACTGGTCGAAATCGCTACTTTACAGTGCAAATATTAGGAAACCCTAAAGATGCGTAGTTGGCTGTGACCTATGAAATGCGAAAAAGGAAGGTCTAAAGATGGCGCAGGTGACATATTTTTTTGCGAAATAGCTGTCTTTGTTGTATTTTATTAATTAGATAACAGGTAGTAATTGTATGAAGTCATTCATACTTAAAAATTGAAATAATATTTAATCATTAATATTGACTGCAATCTAGTAATGTCTGCAAACGTGAATCAACGTGTTTGTGATTTATGTTGTTTTGCTGGGAATTTGTAATAGTTAGGACCAAATTTTGGTGAGCAAATAATTTTTTGTCTATTATTTTTTCAACAAAACTAAACTGGTGATTAAAACAAAAATTATATTTCTTTTCTTCAGGTTTCGCAAAGGTAAACCATACCTTGTCCGGTCGTGTTCGATACAATTTTTTCAAGATTTAGAAGGCTTTTTGGTAAGACATTTTCTTATATAATTAACTGCTACTAGGTGCACGGTTCGGAGTAACACACATTTATCTAATAGATATGTCGTTGACAAGAAGGGAGCTTTATGAAGTTTGGCGACGGAAAAGTGGTCTTAAATAAAAAAATTCGGCGGTCCTTTCATATGCTATTCGCCGACTTGGTATACCCGAAGACAAAGAGACAACAACCAAACCAAAAGTATCTTGTAGTGAAGCGCACAGCAAATAGTTTCACTAGGAAACTGCAATAAAAGTGGAAAAGAGTCTTATAGAATTCTAAGTCGATTCGAAACAAATAATTCAGATTGGTTAAATGACAACATAGTTTTTGATCCAGATGAACAAACCAAATTTTGTTAATCTAGTATTCTCTTTCTGTTATCTCTAGGTTTTTTCAATAATTATATGTGCAAGAGAAAAACTTATTAATTCTTAACCCTTGTGTCTCACTTCCCTGGAAGCGTGGGGGTATATGTTATCGTTAAAATCTTAATTGGGAATGGGGACAAGAAGCACATCATTTTAAAAATCTGATCGAGTACTTTAGCCTTCCAGATTATGTTCCTAGTAGCCTGTCATGTCATTTTTTTTACAGTATGTCACCATTTTTTTGACGATAATAGGAAGTACGATTTTAGAATTGTAAAGTACTCGATGAGACCTTCAAAATGATGTGCATCTTGCACCTCTTTTCATTTAATATTCTCAGGGTAACATTCACCCCTCCTAAGGGGTTGAAACATGAAGGCTAACACTTTTATTTGTATTTTTAGATTTATCTTGTCATTTTATGGTATATTCAGTATAAACTAGGTTAAAATTTTCGTCTTACTAATATCGAACATTTTTTGCATCGTAAAGTAGCGATTGCGACCAGTGTGCGGCGCTCTGATTGGTCATAGCGATTTCGCGCAACTTTTTTCATCCGTAATTTTTTTACTCCAGCCCGTCAAAGCCCGACAAGATCGTACCATAACGTTTTGACTTTTGACACTTTTTGGACAAGTTTAATCTAACTTTAATAAAAAAATATAATAGTACAAGAGCTAGCACCGTCGGGAAAGCGAGAATTTTAAGAAAGCCGGTTCTTTAATATATATTTTGCTATGCTCTCCTGACCAAAGTGCGGGACAGTCTGGCTGCCGGTAGACTATTGCGGTTAACTACTGCGCATCACATCTGTACAGGGTATCCTATTTTCGTGTGTTTTATGGGATTTCTCGTTTATGAGTAGAGATACAATGATGCGATTTTCACATTACTTTGCTACTTTTTTTTATCAAACTATGCTACACATAGGTTTGTCCTAACCTCCTTAGTTCCTGTAATACAGGGTGAATTTCTGAGGCGCAATAATGAACAGATGTTGAATACAGATATGATGCGCAGTAGTGAACGCAACGTCTACCGGCAGTCAGACGGTCCGCACTCTGTTCAGGAGAGCATAGCAAAAGATATATTAAAGAACCGGTTTCTTAAAATTCTCTTTCGAAAATGTTTCTAGCTCTTAGACTGTAAGTAAAACAGCGATATCGTTATGGAAATGAAAATATAAAATGACACCAATGAAAGGAGGCATGAAAATGCAATAAATTTAAAAACTGCGTAATTTTCTAACCAATCGAAGACTAAATTCAACCAATATAATTAACATCGTATCGTCGGATAACGGATGCATGCAAATCAACCTTTAGTCTGTTTTCGTACCAATTAAACCAGAGTCAGATGCAGAAACGCTGGCGTCAAATTTGTGACTTAAAAACTCTTCTTCGTCCTGCGTCGAAAGGTCTAAACTAGAAGTCGATTCGTAATACTGTGAGAGAGGTTCGATTTCCTTTTTATTATCCTGGCTGTCGAGAAATCTTTGAATATGCAGTTCATTTGAATCGGGAGCTGAACTAGATTCTGGAGCTGATTCTTCTTGTAGAGACGGTGGACCTAAAATTTCAAAGTTGTCAGCGACATATTTCATTTTTGAGAAACTAGAAGTGGATATTCTAAACTATAAAATCCACTATAATCTTGAACTGAAATTATGTTTAATGTTGAAGTGTTACACAGCCCTTTGACTTGTGTAGTATATATCGTATATAGGGTGATTCACGGCGATGGCACGTTGGACGTTTATGGAGAATCGGTTATAGACTTTTTTCTGAAAATTTGGATATTTTCATAAAGGCACCTGCTCCATCTTTCTAAAATATTTTCAGCATTACAGTGTCGCCGCATCATTTGAAAAGTGGTAGCGTCTTGCTCATTTTAAACGGAACACCCCGTATATTATTATATTTTTGGAAACTACTTTCATATCTCATAATTTTTCTATTATACTAACCTATACCTCTAATAATTTTTGAGATAAAAAATAAAATGTGTAAAATTGGCATAAACATTACGAAATAAAAATTTATAAAGTTGAAATTTGGGTTATAAGTTAACGAAAGTCTATATTCGATCTGTCTAAATAAACCAATTGGATATTACACAGGGAGAGAAAAATATTATTTATTTCTGTTTGTTATAAAATTACTCAAATCTTTGTTATTTTAAATTCAACCTTTTGTATATGAATCAAAAAATCAAAAGGCTAATAATTTTTTTTTCACCACCAGCTTTTCAACGATATATCATGTTCGTATACCTAAATCTTCTATTAGAGCTATTTATATTTAAAAATTAATAATTCTATTATCATAGTTTCATTTAAAGAATTTCGCTACCATGATAATTTTAGAAATTTAGCATGTAAACTCTAATTGATACTTATCCTCCTCCTCCTTCTGGTGCCTTCTCTGTTGAGGTTGGCCATTAATATGGCATATGACTCTCTGTCCAAAGCTTGGTGAATGAGGGTATTTCCGTCGGTGTGAGTCCAATCTCTTATGTTACGTAGCCATGATTTCTTTTTCCTCCCCATGCTACGTATTCTATTGAATTGTTTTCCTTCTATTATGAGCTGTATTTCTCCATATTCTGAGTGCCGCATTAGGAAGGTATAGGTAGGAAGGTAGGAAGTCTTTATGATTTTAATTGTGCCTGTTAGGTGTGCACGAGTTTTCTTTCTGTTTAAAACTTCACAGTTTGATGTTCTGGAGGTCCAACTTATCGTCAGCATCCGAGGATACATCCACATTTCAAACGCATTAAGACGTTTAATGTTTTAGCGTCCATGTTTCGCATCCATATTGAAGTATGGGCCAAATATAATAAGAGATACCGGGACCGGGTATTCCATTTAAAATAACAAATATATATAACGATATTTTGAGATATGGAAGTAGTTTGGAAAAATATAATAATATACCGGGTATTCCATTTAAAATAACAAAGATTCTACCACTTTTAATACGAAGCGACAACGCTGTAACGCTAAAAACAACTTAGATAGATGAAGCAAATGATAATCCAAATTTTCAAAAAAATGCTATCACCGGTTTTCCAAAAATGTCGAACGTGCCATGGCCGTGAATCATCCTGTATATCGCTAGTAGTTATCAAGATCAAGCAAAAACTAAATTAACATCATTAAACCACAGAGCACCAGTGTGGCACCGGTCTCAATAATTTTTGCAGCTTAAATGGAGCTCAGATTCCGACATGTTACATAACATAAAATAGAGAATATCTAGGTAGGTACTCGAAGTTACATGTAGATGGTCCTTAGCCATCCCAAGATTGACATGAAGAACATGCGAAAGCCCGTCATCGGCCGCCTAAATCAGTTGACGCTAGAGTGATTTCATCATGCGCTATTTCATTTAATGTTGTCCAGTAAACCCGATTATTTCAGTAACTTTAGTAATGTTTGGTTTTTACTTGATAATGATATAATAAAGTAGAAACGTTAGAAATTTCAATATGTCAGTCCAAGAAGATATTTTATTTCATAATTCGCAAACACCATTGGCTACCACCTTCAAACATACCTAAACTATCATTTAACGATACAGGACCAGAAGAATCGTGAACTGAAGCAGTTATAGAGTCTTGTAAAAGAGAATTTGTGTTAGGTAACCATTTTTGAACTTTAGGATCTTTTGTGTTTAACAGTCTTGTAACCTCTTGTGCTTCTTCATCTGATAAAAGATCAGGTCTAAAAATTAAAAGTTAGGTTAAGTCAAAGTCCTTGTGCAGAAATAAAAATTCTAGCACTGACGTTGTGTGTTATGGAAGGTATGACTTTAAAAGATATATTTAATATGACCATTGCCCAAGACACATTTTACAAAAAAAAATACATTTACATACATCACATTATTTCCCTGTTACCTTTCTTTTAAAACACAGTAAAGGAAGAATGTTACAATAGTAAACCCGGCTGACACATGTACTGAAACATCAAGCAATAAAAGTGTTACATGTAAGTAGTGTAAAAAAACCCGAAATTGTGTTGTTAAAAACAACAGTCACCATAACCTCAGTTTACTTGGTTTAACTCACCTAATTCTTTTCTCCAGAATTCTTTATGAAAACAGGGCGTTATGGAACAAAATAATAATTAATTACATTATCTTTAACTTAACGTATCAATACAACTAAAATTAGTCTAAACTTATTATCAGTATGATATTTTTATAAAATTTAAAATACAGCGATACAACTCGCCGCAAAATATTTTGCGAAATATTTTACCTTTTATTATGCCATATCTTTAATTAACTTCATAATATGTGATGCTTAGTAATATTTTTTTAAGAATAATTAAATAGAGTACAAATAAATCAGTAATGCTAAATAACATTTATTGGAACAACTTTCTGAATTGATTTCATTTGACGTAATATTGGTTGTATTACAAAATACATATAACTGGTACACTCTAACAAATGTTGTGACTAGAAAATGTTTCATGTCGATTACATAGTGGTTATGAATGTAATGCAAATGAGGCAGCCAGGGGTTGAACTCTATAACGAAATAGCGATCGGTAACGATGAAGAATACTGTCGCTTGCCGTTTAGTTTGTACGGCCAAGGTCAGTATTCTTCATCGCTACCGATCGTTATTTAGTTCAGAGTTCCAGCCCAGGCCACATACCAATTTTACCACGGGATACAATAGCAATTATATAATTCTATGGTAAATTAATTTGATTATACTGCTGAACATAAAAACCGAGTCAAATTTTTTTTATATTCAAAAATTAAAGGTGGAAGGTCTTGGGTGGACACACTTTGACATATTTGAGTTTGTTGCGTTTTTCGGTGTATATTTTGTATTATTTATTGTTCATTTTTTAATTGGCATTATGCAAAGTGTATAAATCTGGAAAGATATTGTGTCAAGACTTGAGATTCTCTGAATCTTAGAAAAAGCCTAAAAAGTAGTTACTAGTGCAGCTTGAGAATAACACCAGACTAAAAACGAGAAAAATATTGTACCACACAAAGTTCTTTTAATTACAAATAAGTAAGGGTTACTAACCTCTAAGTGGGGAGATAGGATGAGTCAAAAAGTACCTCATGCTTGCACCTAAAGCTTGCCTGACAGATAACGTAATGGTATGAATCAACACAATTCTAGTCTGTATGTAGCATACCAGTTGTATATGTATCATGAGATGGAATTTGTATAGGCTTGGTGCATTTCAGTTGATTTTTAAAATTTCGACAGCAGCGCTCGGCACGGCAGAAATCAGAACTTGTAGGCTCTGTAGTCCCGGTTACCCTTAACGTTGATAGCAGTGAAGCAATATTGAAATCATGGCTTTGCCATATATTCAAAGTTTAGTTTTTACTAGTGCAGTTATTGAAACTATAAAATCCTCACGTAACAAGTTTGGGTGATATAACGCTGTTTCGGGTAGTAAAAATTAAGTGTAAAAGAACCTAAATTGGGCGAGGCGCTATGTTGTGACAATTTCAAATGGTAATAAAGTTACCGAAAAAATGTCGTGAACCCATAGTGTATAATATCGTGGTTGTCGGGTGCAATAACACTCAATTCCTGTCCTCTATTCGCCAATTTCAAGTTCCAGAGCTTTACGCCCTGGGCTACTCAGAACGGTTCTGAAAGGAGCTGTGCGCGATAGCCTGGTGTCTCCATATGGCGCGGAACAGTTCTGAACTTTATGACTCAATTGAATGGAGTGAGAGTACCGCGTTCTTGAACAGTTCAGAGCTGCACAACTGCGTGAACGGAGGACAGTAAATACAACTCTCCTGGAACAACATTTCACAACTTCTCAGCTTTTTCACACCGATTTGTTCAAAAGCAAAAATGGATTCAGGCAGTTCGACATAACAAGTGAGTAAACAAAGCGCCCATTAGGTACATAATCAAAAAATTAAATATGCAAATACAGGGTGTCCCAGAAATCAGTGCAAGTATTTTAAGGGGTTGTAGATCTCAATAAAAGAAACATATTTTAATAAGTCCAAAATAACGGAGTTATTTTACTTTGAAAATTTCCAAAAAAGATGATTTTTTGATAAAATTTTGAGAACCACTGGATCTTTTCTGGATTTTCTTTCTTGTAAATTTAATCTAATACCTACGTTGCCATATTATCAAGAAATTATGTTTTTTAACTAAAAAATAAAAAAAAATCCAAAAAATTTCGAATTTTTAATTTTTTTTTCGCGAAAAAACCTCATAGGCGTGTTTCTGGGGTTGAACTATACTACCAGTTAAAATACTTGCACTTATTTCTGGGACACCCTGTTTTATTATGAGGATAAAATATAATTTGATCACTATTAATAGTATACTTCTTTTTAATCAACTATTGGCTTAAATTTCTTATAGACGTGTTTTAAAATTATAATTATGTAAATTTCGTTACAGTCCAAATAGTCCTAGTTGTTATGTCCCGACTAGTAAAACCGGTGCATACAAACTATGATCGCTATCGTAGCAGGCGTGTTATTACTAATCCAAAAAGTTTTATTAGCTTGACAAAATATTTATAATACACGTTAGACCTTCTGAGGATATCAAAATAATACACGTTAGACCTTCTGAGGATATCAAAAAATTTACTTTTTTATTTTTTTTTAATTTTTTAAAATACTTTCCAAATATTATTATATATATATATTAACACATTTTTCGGGTATTCGCTATTTAAAACCAGTGTATTTATTTGGTTGGCTGTTTACGATATTCTCCGATGGTGGCAGCACGGGCGGAGAATGCACCAAGCCTATAATATTACACCAATCAGTCCCATTATTATGAAAAGACAAAGATGAAAAATTTCAGGATCGAGAAGCAACAAATTTTTGATCAAGGTTTGAATACTCACTTTGCGCTAAGTAAATTCTCCGCCTCATCCGGCGTCATCACGTCAATGACTTTTTCAGTTTTAGTAGGCTGTTCGAGCTCAATGTCACTAGCGTCAGCGTACTCCACGTCGTTCGCGTCCAAAATATTCGCCTCCGACCTTTGATTCTCCGGCGTCTTCACATGTTTATCATTCTGCAACACCTCCCGACTGATTATGAAAGGTTCCGGCCTGACCGAGCGTGATTCGCACTCGCGTTCGTTCTTCAAAAACTTCTGACAGCTGTTATCGAAGCTCTCCTGGCTCTCCAATTCCGATAATACCGAATTGAGTATCGGCGCTTGACTGTTGTACATAATATCCGAGTCGATCGAATGCTGGGCCGGTATAACCGTTACCTGGGAGGCGTCGGAATCAGTCGAGGTGACCGATTTCTGGTGAATCACCGTGGGTGATCGGTAAGGAACCGCGTAGTCTGCATCGGAGTCCGTAGGAGATACCGTCTTGTCGAAATCTAGGTTTCTCTTTTCGGGCACCTAAATTATTAATTAAAACCAAATATATCAGTTAAATATTCTTTCTTTTAGTAGGACAATAACAAAGCTGTTTTCTAGTAAAAATACCCATTATAAACCTATAGATATTATAGGGTGTGTGCAAAAAGATTGGCAGCAAATGATTTTGTGTTTATGTGGAATTTCTTCAGCATACCCATGAACAAAAAAAACTGTCAGGGCGGGAAATTACAAAAAAATCATCTTTACTAATAAAAAGAGTGGGGGATTTAGCGACAAAATATCGAAAAAGCCAAAGAGAAAATTTATTTAGAATTTCTTTTTACGTCTATGTACAGGGTGGGTCAAATTCGACGCTTGTAAATGGAAACACCCTTTTCTATAGGAGATAGACAAAAACTAATATCGGTGTCTGGAGCTCAATTTTTGTTAAAAACGTGATGGTGAAAACCGCATATCGATATCTGTTTGGTGTTTTTCAAAAATATGCATTTTTAACAAATCGCTGTAACTTTTTTGCTATGGAAAATTTTGTATTTTTACGAAAACATTTCCAAAGCACCTTTTTAGGTAGAATTTAATGGTTTAAGTATAATTTTTTAAAAATTAATAATTTAAGAATTATTAACAGAAAATTTGATTTTTTATATGGGACACCCTGTATATTTTTAATTTACTGAAAAGAATTTTAAATTACCTTTCCAAAAATATAACACACTTGATATTTTGCTCGGTTCCCCTTCGAGATATCGAGTATATAAAAATTCGCCCGCTTTAATTAAGTAGGCTTTGAACGGCACCAGCTGTAATGCAAAAAAATTCTAGCTGTGAGCATCAGTTAAAACGAAAATAATATTTGCTATGATAGATGCAAAATTTTATAACAATTTAAAATATATTTAACCAACATCAATACATTTAAACTATATCTAATAACTATAAAAATAAATAGCAAACCAAGACAGGAGATTTTGCTACAGGTGTTCGACATATCGACCGTCTTCTGTTATGGACAGACAGGGCAGTTTCTCGCGGAATTCATTAACTCAGTAGGGGTGAAAGATACCCTCTCATAGCTGCTAAGTATTTCTAATTCTTGTCTAGATTATACGAAAGAATAAGGAACCTTTATTCTTCCGCAAATATATCCATAGGATTAGATCCATGGGCACTAAATCAGGCGGCCTGGACGGCCAACGGCTGGTATCTTGGTTAGCTATTCAATTATTCTTGAAACTGGCTGCAAAAATTTGCTGATAACTTTAGCGTTCAGAGGCGGTACGTCGTCTTGCTGGAAAAATATGTTTTCGAGTTCCATTAAGGGCATATCATCAATAAGGGATCCAAAGCCTACTAGTTAAAAGTGGCGAACTTTTAAAATTTCTGTATTTCTAAGGGGATTATAACAAAATATCAACTGTGCTATATTTTTGGAAAGGTAATTTTAAATTCTTTTTAGTTAATTAAAAATATAGAGGCTGTCCCAAATATAAAAACTATTTTTCTGTTGATAACTCTTAAATTATTAATTTTAAAAAAATTATACTTAAAGAAAAATACAAAATTTTCCATAGCAAAAAAGTTACAGCGATTTGTTAAAAATGCAAATTTTTGAAAAACACCCCGTAACTCCGAAACGGTAACAGATATTGATATGCAGTTTTCACCATCATCTTTTTGATAAAAATTGAGCTCCAGACACCGATATTAGTTTTTCTCTATCTCCTATAGAAAAGGGTGTTTCCATTTAAAAGCGTCGAATTTGACCCACCCTGTAGAGAGTTTCATACATAAATAGGGACTTGATTCCTTTAGGAAAATGATTTCTAACGCATTAATTTGATTTTACTGTTCCCCAAAGAATTGAAAAAAAAAATTAAAAATGTTCTTTTTCAGATTACCGAGGTTGCAATATGGCCTATAGAAAATAATAAGTTGGACCTAATGCGTTCAAGTAACTTTAAAGACTTTCTTTGACATTTTGACATTTTTCTTTTCAAGTATTGCAATTGCAACAAATTTGGTTCCTTAAAAAAATTACATTTTTGAGTTGGTAGCGATTATTTACAGGACAACAAAGAAAAAAATTAATAAAAAATATTCCCGTTGCTTTTATTTTCTTACTTATATCAGAGTACCTAAACCGACGAATAGCGACAGTCCCGTTTTCAATTTTCTTTGCGGCTGCGCGAAATAAGTAGGTTATCTGTCATACGAAGAAGCGAAGTTGCCACTGTTGCCATTTATCAAATATCTCTATATACTTTATTTTAAGTATAGCTCAGGCAACGAATCGTTTTTTTAATTATTTATTACCAGTAAGATATTTTATACATTCAAATTTAGAAATAAGGATAAAACAAAACAAAAAAGATATGTATAAAACTTTATAATTAATTCCACTTCAAATTGTGATCAGTGTATACCATGTTTATAGGACCACTTCATAAGTTGAGCAGTTAAATACGTAGTGTATCTGTCAAACACGTCAAAAGAGAGAGAAAGAAAATTTGGTCCCACCACATCAAAAGAGCCGACGGTTTCTGTCGCTACTCGGCGATCTACGTACTGTGCTTATATGTAGTTATAATGAAAAAAAAAGATTTTTTGAAAATATTTAAGAAATACCCTGTAAAACCATATTTTTTTTTATAAAATCCCTGTATGTATAATTATGAAGCTTGGTAGAAACTTCAGCAGCACATTCTGCACATAAAAATATAAAGTAGAAAAGTTCGTATAAACTTATGTCATAAAATACTTCGTTCCGGAGATACAGGGTGTAGAAATTTCATTTTTATTAATACAATAATTTTTGAACTAATGTCGATATTTGGATGAAAATTGGTATCTGGGGTTTTAACATGAGAAATTTGATTTCGATGTCAATATGACTCCTACTTGTAGAGGGCACCACCTATATGTTTCTTTACTGTTTTCAAGAATAATAACTTTTCGTCCGTCCCTGTATTATACTACTGAGTGAAAAAATATACATTTACGCCTTATTTAACGTAAAAAATTGGCGCCGGGAGGCACGTATAGCCGCCCATACTAAAATATGTTAATATCTCGAAAACTGCGACTTTGACTGATTTTGATGTTATTACAAATTTTGTTGCAAATATTATTCCTAATCTTAATTTGAAAACCGCGTTTCGCTAGCTACTGTAATTTTGGAGTCACGATTTTTTAAAATGTTTAACCCCCTCCCATACCCCCTTACCAACCCCCCACACCCACCAAAAACTAATGGCCAGATTCTCGGGTGCCACAGTATTTTTGGGCCAAATTTAGTTAAAATCGGTTCAGCGGTTTTTGAGTTATCGTGTTGTAGAATGTTTAGGAGGGGAGTTAATCATCGCGACCTTATAGATCTATTGTGTGTGAGTTATCCTGTTACAGAC
Organism: Sitophilus oryzae; assembly: GCF_002938485.1. NCBI lineage: Eukaryota > Metazoa > Arthropoda > Insecta > Coleoptera > Curculionidae > Sitophilus > Sitophilus oryzae. The sequence continues at coordinate 26,755 of NW_022147449.1, read as the reverse complement.
GGACAGACGGACAGACAGACAGACACCATGAATATATTTTGTATTTAGGTCATTCATGACCCAAGTAACTCATTTTGAGTGAAATTAAAAAAACTTCTTTTTTGCCGATCCTAATAGCCTATTATATATATTGGTATGGTCGGCTAAAAATGTCTCTTGGTAAAAATAATTATATAAATAAATATTGCACAAATTATTTTATGTATTTTAAAGCCATCTTTATTTCTAGACAAGTATTAAGAGAGCAAAGTGCAAATCTAACTTCTTGTTATAATTATTAATGTATTAATTTTAATGAGATAATCACCCTAAATATAGGTACGCAGGGGTGTGGCACTATTATTATTAACACTTTAATGTAAAATTTACCGAATATTGCTTCTCTTCTGGAGCTGGTACACTAGAGCCGGGTTTGTTCTTGTTGGGAACGGCGTAAAGAGCTTCTATCTCGGCTTGAGTGAGCTTAATGGGGTTGTCTTTGACCACGTCTCCCTCGCAGTATTCGCTAACATCTTCGGGAGAGTTATCGCTATATTTCACAGGGATATCCTCGTTCAAAGGAAAATCGTACAGAGATTCCTCGTGGGGTTTTAGTCTAGCTTCAATCTTTGGCGAAGGTTCATTAAATCCACCTTAAAAGATAAACAAAACATATTAAAAATGTTAAACAGTTATCGTCATTTTGTGGTTGTAATGTAGAATGAAACGAAAAGAAACAAAATGTTATATCCACGATCAATTCAGAATGTAAAATAAAAAAATGACGTAACTACAGAGTGTTCCAAAAAAATAGTGCCTATCGTATAGGTCCGATTTCACTTTGTTTCGTAGCTATAAGAGGTTAAAGTCTTTTTTTACTTCGATTTAGTATAATATCCTTATGTACAGGGTGGGTCAAATTCGACGCTTTTAAATGGAAACACCCTTTTCTATAGGAGATAGACAAAAACTAATATCGGTGTCCGAGCTCAATTTTTGTCAAAAACATGATGGTGAAAACCGCATATCTATATGTGACCGTTTCGGAGTTCAAAAATATGCATTTTTAACAAATCACTGCAACTTTTTTGCTATGGAAAAGTTTGTATTTTTATGAAAACATTTCCAAAGCACCTTTTTACGTAGAATTTAATAGTTTAAGTATAATTTTTTTGAAATTAATAATTTAAGAATTATCGACAGAAAATTTGATTTTTTATATGGGACACCCTGTATATTTTTAATTTATTGAAAATAATTTAAAATTACCTTTCCCAAAATATAACACACTTGATATTTGGCTCGATTCCTCCTCGAGATATTATAGAGTATATAAAAATTCGCACGCTTTAAACAAGTAGGCTTTGAACGGCACCGGCTGTAATGCAAAAAAATCTAGCTGTGAGCATCAATTAAAACGAAAATAATATTTGCTATGAGAGGTGCAGAATTTTATAACAATTTAAAATATATTTAACCAACATCAACACAGTTAAACTATATCTAATAACAATAAATATAAATAGCAAACCAATGAGATTTTGCTACAGGTGTTCGACATATCGACCGTCTTCTGTTATGGACAGACGGGGTAGTTTTTCAACATTTCTCGCGGAATTCATTAACTCAGTAGGGGTGAAAGATACCCTCTCTTAACTGCTAAGTATTTTTAATTCTTGCTAAGATTATAGGGAAGAATTATTAACCTTTATTCTTCCGCAAATATATACATAGGATTAGATCCATGGGCACTAAGTCAGGCAGCCTCGAAAGCTAACGGCTGGGATCTTGGTTAGCTATTCAATTATTCTTGAAATTGGCTGCAAACATTTGCAGATAACTTCAGCGTTCAGAGGCGGTGCGTCGTCTTGCTGGAAAAATATGTTTTCGAGTTCCATTAAAGGCAAATCATCAATAAGGGGTCCAAAGCCTACTAGTTAAAAGTGGCGAACTTTTAAAAATTCTGTATTTCAAAGGGGATTATAACAAAATATCAAGTGTGCTATATTTTTGGAAAGGTAATTTTAAATTCTTTTCAGTTAATTAAAAATATAGACCATCTATATTTTTAATTCCAATTTTAGTCCAATAATTTTAGTCCCAAATAAAAAATCAATTTTTCTGTTGATAACTCTTAAATTATTAATTTAAAAAAAATTATACTTAAACCATTAAATTCTACGTAAAAAGGTGCTTTGGAAATGTTTTCATAGAAGTACAAAATTTTCCATAGCAAAAAAGTTACAGCGATTTGTTAAAAATGCACATTTTTGAAAAACACCCCGTAACTCCGAAACGGTAACAGATATTGATGTGCGGTTTTCACCATCATGTTTTTGATGAAAATTGAGCTCCAGATACCGATATTAGTTTTCGTCTATCTCCTATAGAAAAGGGTGTTTCCATTTAAAAGCGTCGAATTTGACCCACCCTGTACAGGGTGTCCCACTAAGAATCGCTCTCGGCTGTATCTCGGAAAGTATTAGTCATAGGGAATGCGAAGGTATATGTAATTTTAGCTGATACTAAAGAGTAATAAACGCTTAAAAATTCAGCGAAATCTCTTTTCAAACCAAAGTGATCAGCAAAATTATAATAAATACGAAAAAATATGCCCTTAATTACATTATTTATCTAATACGGGATCACTAGCCCTCTTGATTATGACCATTCTTATAAAAAATAAAATAAAAAAGATTATTTTATTCAAAAAATTGACGATGTACCAATATACGATACTAGGTGTATTAATATCTAATAATTAAGATATCAATGACAGTGAACAAGAAACGACGCCTCAGTGAATTCATGGTAGGCTTTGGAAAAAAGTTACTTTCAAAGGGATAGTTTAAACATCAAAATATTATTATATCAACATTTTGATAGTCCCAGAAAAAAGATATCAAGGTGCGGTTTTCGCTGACTTTTTAAGCTTTTATTACTCTTTACCATCAGATAAAATTACATATACTATCGTATTTTTTTTTGAAAAAACGCGCAATGTTTGTTAAATTCTAAGACAGCGCCCCCTAGCGTCTACATTCCAAACTTTATTATTATTGTTTATACCTATAATATAGAGTAAGAAACGCTCTTTTAAGCGAGCCCCCGTTTGTTGGATTTCGGTTATTCAGTCCGAAGTTATTAATATTTAAATAAAAACAGATCTAACCTCCCCCCACCACTTTATTTTGGCAGATATATGAAAATGAACAAAAAATATCCAAAATTTACTGAAGATTATGAAGCTATTATTTATAGTACCAAAGGCAAAATTGGCAAAATTGTGTAAAAACTCCATTTTCTTATTTTTTATAGCAGGTACGCCCTCTAGCGGCTGTTCTACAAACTTGAAAATAATTTCCAGCAATTTCTCATAGCCTCTTTAGTAATAATTTTCTTTTCGCAGGCCCTACGGCAAATACATTCCGAGATACAGCCGAGAGCTATTCTTAGTGGGACACCCTGTACATTTAGCGATTCCATTAACACTTTGAGGGTAAAGGTTACTATAAGTGTTACATATTCTAATAGGGAAGTTACCAGGGACGTGCATAAGGGTTATCAGTGGAATCTTTTTCTAAAAAAATGTAGTCCGCGGACTTTTTTCTTCGATTACAACAGTTATGAAGACATTTTAATGGCGATTAAAAGTTGTCTCTTGATATTTTGTGGATTTCGATCTCCTTGGTGGGATTTGGTCGCAATTTTATAATTTGCCTTAATTCAAGTCTAATAGCAACCTGAAAATTTTGTAATGTTATTAACTGGCCAAAATGTTAACAAAGTACTCATTGATTCCTCATCAAAGAATATGAAAAAAGTTCCTGTAAAAATGGGCGAGAAAATACAGTTTGCTTTGGTTTGGTTTGGATTTTACTAGCCAGAGAAAAAAGTCAGTGGCCCGCATGTTTATTTAGAAAATTATTCCAGTGATAGCACCTATGCACGTCCTTATGTAGCTTTTCTTTTAAGTTATGTAGTTCTTAAAGTAATTTTCACCCTCACAATCTCATTCGAATCACTACAGGCATTTGAAAGGAAATTATAATATATCGAAAAAGAAGACTATACCCCCTTGTAGATACAAAATATAACAGAACTGGACCTACGACTATGTTAAGTCACAAAACATAGTTTCGAGAAAAACGAATTTAAAGTTTTGTTTAGCTCAGGGCCGGACATTGGACTTAATTTGATTTTAAACAGAGTATTTTATTTATTCCTACAGATAGCGTAAAACGAGAAAGAGCAAAGGATAGAGTAGCAAAAAGTTAAGTAACTTGAGATATATAACATAAATATGGCAATTTTGGATTTAACATAGTTTGCTTCTAATGGTGCGTCCAGACCTGAGGAGTCGAGTGCGAGACGAGCGCGAGACATTCCAAATTTGCGGTGTTTTTCAAAGGGCGGAGGGGTCTCGCAAGAGCCTCGCGACCGTCTCGCGAGACAACCCACGGAGCCTCGTTGCTATCCGTCCCCTGTCGGTTTTTCGACGGCCGATCAAAGAAAGCTCGCGGCCAAGTCTGGACGTGTTTTTGGTAGGCTCGCTCGACTGCGAGATATTAGCTCTGATATTAGTGCATATTGAAATGGAGACCTGGACAGAAACAGATCAGCTGAAATTCATCGATTTATATAAAGCAAAACCAATATAAAGAATCCAAAAGATAGAGAATATTAAAAAAAAACAATAAACACGATGCGTGGGTAGATATTTCACAATCGATGAATAAAACCTTGGGAAGAATATAAAAGAGAATTATTAAAAAGTGTTTAAGAATTATTAAAAAATAGAAAAACTAGAGAGAAAGTTAAAATACACATTTTAAAATTATTATAGAGTATACAGGGTGGTTCAAAATAGTGTTACGGATATAACATGGTTTTTTAAATGTAATACCCTATTTTTTATATTATTTTTAGATTCTGCGTAAAATTTTATAACTTTTTTTATGTATTATGTCAGGTATAATGTTATATATGTACCTAAAACGGTATACCCCTAAAGCGGCGCGCAAACCGGAGCGGCGGCGGGTGCGGTGGCTGTGCGGTCACAATGCGATCGCGAACATCCGCACGCCACCGTGCGTCGTACATAACAGAGCTAATTGGCGGGCAGTGTCAGCACCGTTTAGGGAAGATTATTACAAATTTTCATTTTTAATAATAATGAACATTGAACAAACATCTTTTTTTTCCAGCGTCATAGAAGTATTAATTTTTACGTGATTGACAATATAACAACGCCATTTTAACACCTGGGCATAAAAGTAAAGCATTTTTACGCGTCAAACGTATAACCTCGCCACGAAATGTATCATTTTTACTCCTAATAGAACAATATACTATTACTCTTGGCTTTATTAGATAAATCATATAAAATTGGTTGCACACGCACTTTTTCAATATTTTTTTCTATATTACACATGCTAACTAGGGTGATTCTACTTGTTAACTATCGTGCGAACTGGCGGGTAAATGGTGCTTGCAGCGTTCTAATCTACTGTACCGCCCGCACCGTCCGCAATGTTCCGCGCGGTAGTTCGCTGCAAGAAAAGGCGGGCGCGTTCGCCAGATCGTGGTAGTGTACCCTCTTCAATTTAGTTACATGTACCGTTACTGTCCGCAAAGCCACCGCATCCGCCACCGCTCTGGTTTGCGCGCCGCTTGAAACTAATAGTTTTTGTAATATTTCAATTTGATTAAACAAAAAATGTTAGATTTCAGTGTCGTAAAAAATTGTTAGTCATGCTATTGTTTTTGAAATTGGAGTTCTAAAATTTGTTAAGGATAGTTTTATAAGGACGAAGAAAAAGATATAGGTAAAGACATTTGAGTTACATGCTACAGTGTGTTCAACATATATTTATGAATTTCGACTATTTGAAATTAAATAATCTCAAATTTTTTAAATGGAACACCGTATGTATTATCATTTTTTTTTAATAGAATTTACAAATTATGCATCACTGACACTTTTTACCGTACCGAAATCTAACATTTCTTTAAACAAATTGAACTATTACAAAATCTATTATTTTAGATATATAGGTAATACGATATGCAAAAAAATTTACCAAATTGTACGTAGAATCTAACAATAAAATAAAAAATAGGGTATTCCCATTAAAACATATCTATAAACCTATATCCGTAACACTTTTTGAAGTACCCTGTATACTCTACAGTAATTTTCAAATGTGCTTTTTAACCTTTCCTATAACATTTCTATTTAACATTTTGTTCTAAAAAACGAATTTTGGAAAAGACGTCGTATCTCGAAACAAATGAAGGGTAAAAGGGGAAAAAATCGACAATGAATAAAATACGACAAATCAAATATCATGTTAAAGATACAAAAATTTATTACTTATGCGTTATTATTTGCTGCAGGTTTTTCATCGGACATATTTACACAAACCGGTCACCTTTCACTATGATCCAACCATAGGATCCAACTCGCTTGTCTCGCGGCAGGCTTGCGTCAAAAAATGGATAGAAAATGTCTTGCTCTCGTCTCGCACTCGTCTTGCTCTTGCCTCGCTCCTCGTCTCGCGCTCGTGTCGCACTCGACTCATCAGGTCTGGACGCACCATAAGGTACAGATATTGATATGTAAAATAAATCTTATTTTTAAGTGAGGAATCTCCCCAAGAGAGATGGCACATGCTTTTTGAAACACACTGTATAATGGTGGCTAGAGTTGTAAAATACTCGAGATTTTAAGTTTGGAAAACGTTTCCCCCAACTGAGGACTGCCGTACATTTTCTAGATGGACTTCCGTTTTTCCTGACAGGCAAAAAAAACCGACAGGCAAAACGTTGTGTAGATTACGATTTTACAAAACATATATTAAAAAAATAAAAAATAAATCAAATAGAACTACTACCATACCTTCATCGGAGGTTGTAACAATAGAGGCAGGCCTACTACCTAGTCCAGCGGCCGGAATGTTGAGTGAGATACTAGAAACTTTTGTTCTTTTTGGCACTATTAAAGAATCGTCAGTCTTATTTTCGTTTTTGTGATTTTCATGGTTTCCTGAAAAAAAAAATAAACAAATTCAATTTAAACTTACTTAGCCACACGATACACATACTTTTTCTATGCTTGTTTAGTACAAACATCTCCGGAAACATAATTTAATCTGTAATTTTACAGTCTACGATAGAATATAATCTGACAATGACATCTTGTCATGTCATTTTAAATCAAATTTTTTTTAGCTGCCTATGATACGGTATGGAGAGAAGGACTACTGTATAAATTCCTAAAACTTATCCCCTGCAGAACACTTAGTTCTCTCCTAAATAATATGTTATGCGATAGGTTCTTTCGTGTAGTAATGGACCAGAGATACAGCAACAAAAGATCATTAAAAAATGGATTGCCTCAGGGATCTGTGCTCGCACCGGCTCTCTTCAACCTTTCCATTTTCGACATTCCAACGACGACCAGTAGAAAATTTGCGTACGCCGACGACCTTACCCTTGCCGTAAGCTGCCCGACTGTAGAAGAAACGGAAGCCGTCTTGACAGACGACTTGGAAGTATTATGGAAATACTATAAAAAGTGGAGGCTGTCTCCGAACCCAAATAAAACTGAATGCATATGTTTTCATTTAAACAACAAGCAAGCTTCTCGCCGACTTAGCATATACTTCAATGGAAACCCTGTTAAGCACAATCCCACACCAAAATACCTAGGTGTTACACTTGACAGAACTCTTGCCAGAACTCTTACATATCGGCCACACCTAGAGAAGACGTCAGGGAAGGTCAGATCCAGGAATAATATCATACAAAAATTATGCGGATCGACATGGGGATCTACTGCCTTCACCCTCCGATGCGCAGCACTGGGTCTTGTATTCAGTACTACTGAATACTGCGCACCAGTCTGGCTGAATAGCCACCACACCCACAAGCTAGATGTACAGCTGACTTCAACCATGCGTGATGAGACACGGGCTGTATAAAAACTACTCCCTCCTTCTGGTTGCCAACACTGAGCAATAAAGCACCACCAGAACTAAGAAGGCAAGAGAGTCTAATTCGAGAGTACAAGAAAATTATGACGCATACTGACCTTCCTATACACGAGGATATAAAACTTCCTTCGCTTGTACCTTTAACCCCCTCCTAAACATTCTACAAAAACATCCTGATTTAAAACAGACAATGACCAGAAGAAAATTTTGTGAATACTGTTACGGTTTTCGTCGGTTCCGTGTGGATAAAAAGTCTTAATTTATTTAACACAATTTATTTTACACTAAGTTACAAAACAATAATGGGTGCTAGGCCACAGCAATGTGGTGGGCAACCAGGAAGCAGACAGACTCGCCAAAGACAGGGCAGGGGAGCGGCCGTGGCAGATGACCCACCACTTGTGACGATCAACACACTGAAGGAAGCTATAGGAACTGCCATCAAAGCCAAGCAGCAAGAGACGTGGCAACACCGTGAGGACTGCGATACAGCTCGAAGACTATGGCCAGTGGTAGATAGCAAAAAGACAAAACAACTACTAGAGCACAAAAAGGACCTAGTACGCATAATTGTAGGTGTCGTCACTGGAAACTGTCCCCCAGGGGTAAACCTAGTGAGATGGAAAGTTTCCGACGACGATTACTGCAGAGAATGCGGAGAGGAAGAAGAAACCATAGAGCACCTGCTGTGCCACTGTCCGGCACTGGAATACCGACGCTTTAAAACTATAGGGCAAGGTTTTTTGGAGGGACTAGAGGAAGTAGCAGAAGCCAACATCAGCAACATCGGGAATTCGGGAATCAGCAATTGCTTTCGACAAGCAGCAAAGCAATTCGACATTCAGCAACATCGGGAATCAGCAACATTGCAAAGAGCTGGAAGTGCTTTAACGCAAAGTAAGAATGAGAGGAAGGTTTGGTACAATAATACAGGGGTATCGCAATAGGCCCAACGCCTCCGAGTGAGGAATCAAACATGATCCCAAACCCTAGCAACCTAACCTAACCTAACCTACAAAACAATAACGATAAAACACTTAAAGAACTATTTACAAACTTATTTACAACTATTTATCTAAAAGGGCTTTATTTGAATTTATTTTAAAAGGCGCGAGCACGACTACCTACACTGTTTCTATCCTCCTCACGCCCCAGGCGTCGGTTCTTATACGAGAGAAACTTGAGAGAAACAGACAGTCTAGATTTTCTTAGACCATTAGGTGTATAGAGAGGGACGCTTTCGATTGTTCTTGTTCATTCGCCGCCATTCGTGTTCCTCCTATTTATTCGATCGGCTGAATCATTGCGGTGTCTCTTCTTTGATGCGATTCCAGAAGGTCATATGGGGACGGGGCAATTAGAACGGGGCTGATTTCGGCACAATATTATTAATATTTATAAAAAATATGAGTTAGAATTTACAGAATCCGGAATACAAAGTTAGGGAAGTAATTTCTAGCTTAAGCCGAGTAGAAATAACGTTACGAATTAATGTGTCTTGTTTTTTTTAATTCAGAGTACAACTTTTTCCAATAAAAATGAAAGTGCATCCATTCCTAAAATTTTCTCAGGATCTTCGAAGTGATCAAAATCTTCAAAGTGTAGCTTATGTATTAAAGTATTAGATCCACCATAAGCAGTTCTGCGTTTAATCCATTTTCTATCAAGTTTTTTACCTAATAAACTTTCTGTGAATTCTATTGCCATTTTGAATCAATTCAAGTCTTTCAAATCAGTTAAATTCCTGTGACTTGATCACTTGAACTTGGTCGTGAAAACCCCCCGCAGGAAATTATAATTTTCCTCTTTCACAAAGTGGCGAAAAACTTTATTAAAAACGGACGACGGTCTACATACATCAGTTATGCGTGTTTGCGTAGGTTCAGGAATTCGGACCATCCATTGGTGTCCTACATTTTCATCGTAACCGCGCTCAACTACTTTTTGTATATCGATTAGTGGGTCTTTAGGTGAAACAAAAAGTCCGAAGAACGAATGCATTATCGCGAACGGGCTAGAAAATTGTTAGATAATTGGTCTACAACGAATAATAAATAATAGTAATCAGGTCGTTTTGCATTTTCTATAGATTGGCGATTCTTCAGATCGTATCTCATTATAATTTACCTAGCACATAAATTAAAAAAAAAACGCCAATTTAAAGGCCGCCAAATACTAAATGTAGAAAATCTAGAAGACAAATAGAATGTTTGGTTTGGAATACAGAAATCTATCTTCAAGAAATTATTTTTTCTGATATTTAGAATTTAGAACTGTAATTAATATAAAAAATCTATAAGTTAGTGTTTTACAGTTACAGACGGGATAGTTGTTAGGTTGGAGTTGTTTATGGGTTGGAGTCTCTCTCTTCTTTATTTTTAAAGGCATTTGTTTACTGCATAAAAAATGATGATTTAATATAGATTTTTATATTGAGTAGAACTGGTGCGATCGAAACATTTGAAAGAACAGTTTTTTGGAAATAGATTTGTGTATCTGGAAACTTATTATTCTTTTCTAGTTTTTCAATATTAGGTATTAATTTTTGACAAGTTTTATGTCAATTTTTATTAAATGACGTTTAAGGTTCGACCTCGTCAAAAATAGCATCGATTGTCATTCTCCAGCTGTCTTTGATGCCGTTTTTTTTATCATACGGCACTTATGAGTTTATTTTATCATTCACGATATCTAAAAAATATAATAAGTAAAGCTTCTTTCAGAACCTCGAAATCAGTGGAATAAATTAATAGTTTTAATTAGCCGTAGAAGTTTGTTCACCTAATTTTAATGTAAGCATTTAGAACGTCATAATTAGTGGCAGTAATTTTCAATTATTGGAAAAAGTTAACAAACTTTTGACTTTTGCACTAATTATACTTCAAAATTTGCGGGGAATGTCATTTTGACCTTTGATTATCACCGGTCAAGAAAAATTTTGGTTAGAAACAAGTTAGAAATCAAAAATTTATTGTTTTATAAGCTAAATATTATGCTTTCTCTATGGATACAACAGACTACTGCAAGCTGTTGCTAGGATATTTAATTAATTTTAATTGTGTTCTTTAGACATTGTGAATGATCGTAAACTAAAAAGTATAAAGTGAAATTGAAACCACTAATTTATTCCACTAATTGGGAGGTTCTGAATCCACAATGTTTAAAAAACAATTAAAATTAATAGAATGTCCTAGCAACAGCTTACGTTAGTCAGTTGTATCCATAGAGACAGCTTAATATTTAGCTTATTAAAGAATAAACTTTTGATTTCTTTCTAACCACAATTTCTCTTGACGGAAGATAATCAAATGCCAAAATGACATTTCTCGCAAATTTTATATAATTAGTGGAAAAGTTTAAAAGTTTGATAACTTTTTCTACTAATTGAAAATGTCTACCACTAATTTTGACGTTCTGAATGCTTACATTGAAATTAAAGGAAAAAACTTCTACCCCAATTAAAACCACTAATTTCGGGGTTCTGAATGAAGCTTAAGTGAAAATTACTATCACTAATTTTAAAGTTCTGAATGCTTACATAAAAATTAGAGGAACAAACTTCTACGCTAATGGAAACCACACGAGGTTCTGAATGAAACTATAAGTTGTGCTTTTATGAGCTTATTTTATGTTTGGTATTTATTACTTTTTCGGTAATTGGTTTTGTCTAGAAGTGGTAAATTTAGAAGGGTATTGTGTCAGAACCTGAATTAACAATAACATTATGGCGAATTTCAGAAAGACCGTAAATTAGTTAGTTGTCCAGCATGCAGTAGATCTGGGTCAAAAACAGAGTAAGTAATTATACAATATATAGGCATAATACACGTTATGTGCAGTTTCCATTTAATTATGAAATTCACTTAGAATTAACTAATTATATATATTTTTTTATATTTTAGCTCTTTTTTACTACTTGTTCAAAATAATTAGGATACGTTAATTAGACTTAAGTGTTTCAGTAGCGTGTCGATATTTTTGTTATTAAATAATTATTAAAATTGTTCTAATTTTGTTACAAATATATTTTTTAACAATTATAATACATACTCTTCATAAAACTCCTATGGGTATTTAGCCACTTTCGCTGTAAGAAAATCTACAAAGTAAAATAGTTATTTTTTTACACCACTTTTGAACCGTTTGAAAAAACAGCTATTTTATTTTGTAGATTACCTAGTAACATTTTTTGACAACGGAAAACAAAACCAACAAATGATCTTAATTTGTTGGTTTTATTTTCCGTTTTCTTTCACCTTTCTTAATAGTTTCATTCAATGATTTTGAATAACTAAATTGATTTTATAGTTCTTTATAGAGTAACAAGCAATAATTTGAAATATAAAAATGCCAAAATAATCCGACCTATATAAAATTAAATTCTACAGAAAGTGAAAAGAAAGTAAAAAAAACTCACGTCTCAAAAGCAAATATATTTATAACTCCCCTGTAGTACGTCTATACCTCACGACTTGTTTCGTTTATTTTGTGAAAACTACTGTTTAGGCTTGCCAAAGCCGCTCCAGACGCATAAAGCATTTTTAACGTAGGTTTCTGAAAAGAGGTCGAATGCCTGAGGTCAGTCAGCTTCTCCAGACGATACGAGCGAGCCTTGGCTCACGACAAGTAATAAAAATACTACTTTTTAAATTTAAAAGTCCTTAAAGTTGCACACATTTTTCCCGTGTGAGCGAAAATACCTAAAATCTAATTATTTCTAAATCCATATACCGTATAATCGAGAAAAAAACGGCGTCAGTGATGGCTATGAAGTGAAGATCGCGGCGCCGGGAGGCACGTATAGCCGCCCATACTAAAATATGTTAATATCTCGAAAACTGCGACTTTGACTGATTTTGATGTTATTACAAATTTTGTTGCAAATATTATTCCTAATCTTAATTTGAAAACCGCGTTTCGCTAGCTACTGTAATTTTGGAGTTACGATTTTTAAAAATTTTTAACCCTCTTCAAACCAAACCAAACCAAACCCCCACCAAAAACTAATGGCCAGATTCTCGGGTGCCACAGTATTTTTGTGCCAAATTTGGTTAAAATCGTTTCAGCGGTTTTTGAGTTATCGTGTTACAGACGGCAGACGGACAGACAGACAGACAGACAGGCAGACAGACACCATGAAAATATTTTGTATTTTGGTCATTTATGACCCAAATAACCCATTTTGAGTGAAATTCAAAAAACTTTTTTTTGCCGATCTTAATAGCCTACCATACCTATTGGTATGGTCGGCTAAAATGCTTAATGTGAATATCTTTTGAATTAGTAATGAGTTATAATATCATATAAAAAAATTATCACATTGTGGCCTACATTATATGCACACATTGCACACCACTGAAAATAATAAAAATGAATGTGATTTTACTATACGAATCGATTTTTAAAGAGTGAATTTGATATTCTATAATTCTAATTCACATCTAATTTACAAAGAGATTTAAAAAAATCAAAAAAGTTTTTTTTGCTGGTTTTCAAGAAACTGCAAGAAACAAAAATAAATACTTAAAATAGGGGCCATGTTGCAATAACTGCAATAAGTATTCACCAGAGAATAGCGAACTGTTACCATTATTAAGTTATAATATTTATCATACTCGTCAGGTAATGAGGTGTTTGTTAATAAAATGAATATGTCCAAGATATATGTTATAGGAAACACGTAAATAATACGCAGAACTGAATAACAGGACTGAACTATTAATAAACATACATTTCTTGCTATCTGATTAAAATATTTTAACATAAATGCATATTTAGTAGGTTGGTAAGAAAGCTTTTTCTGAATTTTCAAATGTATAAATTATCTTTTTAAAATACCTTCTTTATCAAACGGTTAGATGGTCTAAAAACTATAAAACAGATGTAAAATTTAAATTCAAAAGTCGTTAAAATATCAAGATACTTGGGTCTGTTTCCTAAATAAGAAAATTGGTTGAAGATATAAGCCACCGAATCATCGTCGGTAGTCCAAAAAACACACAGAGGGTCTTCCATGTTCCATATACAAGTTCCATTTTTACAAATAAATGCAACTTAAACTATTCCAAAATTATTTTGAAGGTAATAATTAAGGATTTCTAATATAACCTAGGCTAGATTAAACATGAAAAAGAAAACCAAACAACTAAAATAAAGAGACAAGATTTACCTGGGTAGCATTCGGCAAATTAAGCTACAAATTAAAAAACAAAAATATCCACAATACCTCATACCAGAGTATACAGTGTGCTACAAATTCGAGGTACGAGCATTGGTATCTCGGTAACTGTAAGATACAAACATGGTTAAATTGGGGCAAAGTTGCGCCTTTGGGATGTTTACCAAGATGCCATCAAAAAGTTTTAAGAATTTCAAGGATTGCTGAGCTTTTGAAAAAAAAAATTTTTTTGAAAACCAATTTTATTTTTCCCTGTCGTTACTTGTAAGAAAATCAAAAAACTAATTGCGCATTCTTATAGCCACTTTATTAGGGGCTATCTGATAGTATTTTTAGATTTTCAAATTAGCTGATAATTAATGAGATACAGAGGCCAACTTAATTTTTTAAATACGGACCCGCATTTTTTATTTCAGTTTTTGAAAAACTCGTCTCCTGAGTACAATATGCCACACTTAATATTTTTTTCTGTTTCGGACATTTGAACACAATTTATTTACTAATTTACAATTTCAAGTCCGGCTCTGTTTTTTAATATGTATATAATCGATTCATCCTTACAATATTGATAAGCTTTCAAACTTAACAATGACGTGGGGTAAAACATTGAATATGGAAAATCAAATACAATAAAATAATAAATAATAATATACAAATTAATACATAATCACGTCATTTGTAAAAGTGAAATCAATACATCTCAACATTTACAATAAAGAGTACAAAACGCATTCGGCAGTATAAGAAGATAGTTTAAAGAGCTATAAATAAAATTGAACGAAAAATAAATTTGTGCAATAGGGAGGGTGGTAACCTGTAGAGCGTTAGAAACTAGTTTGTAGAAGTTGATTTATTTATAATAACTACGATTAATATTACGCATATTATTAGATCGCACACTGAGATTTCAAATTCACAATAAAAAAGTTAAAAATAATATCTTTAAATTGCTGACCTGGATATAATTTATTTGAATGTTCCAATTGGCTCGATTTTCCTTATTCAATGTTAATAGCGCTGATCAATATTGGTGCGATGCATATAATCAGATTAAATCATTTAAAAAACCAGAGTCGGACTTGTAATTATTTTAAATAATAATTAAATAGTTTCGTTCTTGTTAAGGTAACCAGAATAAAAAAAAGTATAAAATGTGGCATATCATTCTACTCAGAAGACCGAGTTATTTCTAAGCCGGAAATAAAAAATGCAGATCCGTGTTTAAAAAAATTAAGTTGGCCTCTGTATCTCAGAAATTATCAGCTAATCTGAAAATCTAAAAATTCTATCAGATAGCCCTAATAAAGTGGCTATAAGAATGTGTAATTAGTTTTTTGATTTTCTTAAAAATAACGTCAGGAAAAAATAAAATTAATTTTCAAAAAAATCCGTTTTTTCCAAAAAAAACTCAGCAATCCTTGAAATTTTTAAAACTTTTTTGATGGCATCTTGGTGAATATCCCAAAACGCAACTTTACCCCAATTTAACCATATTCGTATATATTACGGTTACCGAGATACCAATGCTCGTACCTCGAATTTGTAGCACCCTGTATAATCAATGTACACTTCCTGTACTTATTTTTTAAATCAAACATGGACAAGGCGGCAACACAAAAGCACAAAAATCAATGTAAGGAAAAACGCATGTAAAGAAAATCGCAAAAACTGGCATAGAAAAAAGAATGAATAGATCATAAATAAAACAAAAGTAAGAGAGAGAGGTTAGAAGAGACGTAGCAAAATTGAAATGGAAGTTTGCCCGTCATAATATCAGAAAAAGGGACGATCGATGGAACAAATGCATTATAAACTGGAGGTCCTGAGAAAATAATAGAAATAGATGAAGACCTCAAATGAGGGCGATCTGAAGAAACATACAAAAACTAGAAGGATGATCACAGAGAAGAGGAAAAGATTAGGGTAGGCCTAACGATGGATTGAAGAAAACCTAGGATGATTGGTGGCATCTTTAGCATACATTGTATTTATTATATTGTCTTATATTTGAAAACAAGCAATTAATATAAAATTCAGTAAAAAAACAAATCTGAATTTATAGGCGTCAGGTAATAGGATAGTATATTAGGAGAAAGGCTGAAAGCAATATCGCGAGACGCCTGACTATGTTTACCGTTAAGAACGTGACGATTTACGAGGTATTTGAAAAGCCTTCAATTTAAATACTCATCTAAACACGGCAGGTATTAAATAATTCCGATTAGAGTCGGCTCGCTACTTTGTATTCCATCGTTTTATATCAATCTCGTGTACGTGTACGTTTACCAGCAGCTAGATTAGAAGTTCTTAATTCCACCTTAAATCAGATAACAAAAAAGAATAGACATAATATTTCATTGCCTTTTATTGGCAAAATTCAATGTTATGTGTATAACTGTGCTTATGTTGTCGCTTTAGGCCTTTAACATCGTATAATCAAAAACACGGGGTCAAGATGTCTCGGCAATGGCGATAATGACAACGATCTTCATTTCCAAGCCAAATCTGACGCCGTTTTTAGGGTTAGGAGTTGACGCCGAGGTTAGGAATCGCGAAACTATTACTTGAATTAAGTTATTTTGGTCCCATTAAGTTTGCAGCAAATATATTTTTTGATGATCGCATTACTCTTTAATTTGGCCATTTCAAAAATGTATATTCCATTTTTTAATTTTGTTGCGTCACTGTTTCTTAAATTATGGCCAACCTTTATACTCCAAACAATTTTTTATCAAACCAAAATCTTTACTGTGTGTTAGACTTGTTTACACTTAGTTTCACTTTTAAAAAAGAAAATTTTCAAATACATACTAAGAAATTTCCGAAGACATACATTATTGTGCTATATTTTATAATTGAGAGCCCAATTTTTCCGGCACAGTTGGCTGTGCCTCTCTTGAAATATTCGATTTACTTCCAGACTGAAAACGTATTCTTCCAGTAAATTTGGTTTTCCTCCTTGCTACACTTGGGTTTTTAATGCCTTTCCTAGCCGTGTGTACTATTTTCCGATTTAAAGATAAAGAGCAGGCCACTCAGCCAGTTGTATACGAGGGAAAATCGCTGATAGAACTATATATATCGTGATATATTCTGAGAGCTTGGGCGCTTTAAAAAGCATCACCATGTAATCAGTGAGATCGAAAACTGTGATGAACTGCGTCAAGGCGGAGCCACACTGTGATGAGTATCAGGTCATAGCAATGTGGCGAGCAACCAAAAAGCGAACAGATTCGCCAAAGAAGGAGCCAGGGGAGAGGTCGTGGCAGATGACTCACCACTTGTGGTGATCAACACACTGAAGAAAGCTGTAGGAACTACCATCAAGGCCAAGCAGCAAGAGCCGTGGCAACACCGTGAGGACCGCAAAGACTGTGACTACAGGTCGAAAACTGTGGCCAGTGGTAGATAGCAAAAAGACAAAACAACTACTAGAGCACAAAAAGAACCTAGTACGCATAATTATAGGTGTCGTCACTGAAAACTGCCCTACGAGGGTAAACCTCGTGAGCCAACGACGATTACTGCAGAGAATGCGGAGAGGAAGAAGAAACCATAGATCACCTGCTGTGCCACTGTTCAGAACTGAAAAACCGACGCTTTAAAACTTTGGGGCACGATTTTTTAGAGGGAGCAGAGGAAGCAGCAGAAGCCAAATCAACGACATCGGGAACTTTGCAAAGAGCTGGAAATGCTTTAACACAAAAAAGAATGAGAGAGAGAAATGGTACAATACAGGGGTATCGCAATGGACCCAAGGCCTCCGAGGGAGGATCAACCAGGTTCCCAAACCCCAGCAACCTAATCTAACCTAAAGAGAGTCTTTAGGTTAGTTAGTTAGTCTTTAGAGTAGTAGGCTAGTCTGTTGCACAGAGGTGCAAGGTGCAACCTACTCAAATTAGACAACAAACTGTTAACATTTTTTTCTGTTCGAATTATACATGAATGACTTGACGCCATATACAAAATTTTCAGGATAATCTAAAAGATTTTGTTGTAAGTTAAGATCAAAGAATGTTTTCTATTTAGCTCTCATGTCAGTTTTGGCAATACCTTGTTCTCCTAGATACCCATTATTATGAAAAAAGTACTACTTAGAGCTCAAACGCACTGACAACCAGGTCGCAGCGACCAGCATTTGATTTAATGTTGTTACTGGTCGCAGCTTGATTTTTTTTTCATTTGATTTAATGGCCTGCCCGTTGGCTGGTCGATGCAACCTGGTCGTCAGTGCGTTTGTGTGAGCCCTTAGATAATTCAATAAACATATTTTTTAGACTAGTGTGATATTATTGACGTATAATTAAAAAAAACTCACTCAAATTTTAAATAATTTAATTTGAATCATAATATCAACTATATACCTATCATCAATTATTGATGATCCACCGGCAATCCTGAATCGGAAGAACGGTACAGAGTGTAATGTGTGTATGTGCGTCTTTTCAAAGAAATGTTTCGTACAATGATCGTTGTGTGTGTGTGGTTGATATTATGATTCAAATTAAATTATTATTTTAAAAATGTTTTTTTTTGCTTCTGACGATGACAGGAGATATAACTTCAGGACATATACTTAAAACGTAAACATTATTTGTCGATTAGCCAAATTTGTTCTACTAGTAAAAGTCCGCTGACAAGCTGGTTTCCGTCTGGATTCAACGCAGTGGTGTTGGGAAATTAACTGTTTTATTTTGTAGATTTTCTTCCAGTGGGGGAAAGCAGAATTCTTTTCAAGAAAAGAAACATATGTGAATTCAAAATTAAAAAGAAAAAATCTAATAATAAATAAGTAGTTTACTGTGATACTGAACCAAAGAAATTCTGCAATAAAACTCAAGAGACCTTTTTTAATATGGTATGGGCATTTATTTATCATCCTTCTGTAGTTCATATAATGAAATAAGACTGAAAATAATAAATACTGGCTTCTACAATTAAGTACAAAATTTCACGATCCAGTCTTAATTAAACGTCATCTGGTTTACGGCTGCTTATTTTTATTTTAGATTCCGACGAAAAAAAATTAATTGGAACGGTAACATTTAGCAACTATTTTTAGAGATATTATGTAGTACTCGGTTAGCCAGATTATATTTTTTCATGTAAAAATGTGTTTTTTGATGAGCCGATAAGACAAACAATGTCATAAACAATATTTCCTGGCTTTAAAATTAGCCTTTTTCTTACTTTTTCTTGAGTTGTTACAGAAATATTTACACTGAATAGTATTTTTTGTAAGGATTATACAGGGTGAGTCCTAAATAAGAGTAAATAAATTCAGGGCTGGTAGATCTCGATAAAAGAAACATATTTTCTCTTTACCGGTTTTCAATTCAAAATAATGGAGATATTTTACTTCGAAAATTTCCAAAAAAATGATTACATTTTGAAAACCGCTGGATCTTTTCTGGGTTTTCTTGTAAATTGTCAATTTAATCTACTACCTATGTTGTCATATTATAAAGATTGTGTTTTTTAATTAAAAATTTAAAAAAAATCCAAATTTTTTTTCAAAAAATTCGAAATTTTCAAAAAAAGAAATTTTGAGAAAAAAAACCTCATAGACGTGTTTCCGGGGTCGAAATATACCACATCTAAAAATATTTGCACTTATTTAAGACTCACCCTACGCCAAAGGAAACGCTTCTCCTTAGATTTTTACTTGTAAATCATTTAACCAATTTTAGTTTAACACAAATGGTTTTTTATTAGTTAGACAAGTTTGTTTACAAATAAAAATCCACTGAGAAGCTAATTTTCATTTAGATTTTAATTCAGTGGCATTTTACAAAAAATATTTTGTTATTTTTATCGCTTTTCCAACAATAAACTCTCTCTCTCGTTACAAAAGTACAACTCTCGTTACATTAATAACATTGTTCACTGATTTTTTACGTTAATAAAAAATATATAAACCAACAATGGTGTATGAATAATAAAAACGTTTTATTCATACACCGATACACAATTATTAATAACTAGCATGTACCCGCGACTTCGTTCACGTCGAATTAATCATTTGTAATTTGTAATGGTGATATGATAAAGCAAAGCAAGAATTTCCATTAACATACAAACTGGAGCAGAATCGTGGTTAATCAATTACCTAATTTTTTGGAACACCCTGTATGATTTTTTACAAAAATTTCAAAATATGTAAAAAAACAAAATAAATTATACGTGTCCAAGCGTTTTCCCAACAATCCGTTTTTTAAATAACAAATATTGTAATATTTGAGGGGCGTTTTCACCCTGTTGGAATTTGAGATTCGAGAAACCCCTCCTTATCGAACCTCTACACCCCACAGTCAATCCGTTTGCCAAAATCAGCTTTAAACGTCAAGCAGTTTAAGCAGAATCGTGATTACTCAATGGTTCTATTTTATGAAACACCCTGTATACATTTTTAAAAAATCTTAAAATATGTAAAACAACAAAATAAAATAAACGTGTTTAAGAGTTTTTCGGAAAAACTCACCGGTTTTTAAATAAAAAATATTCTAATATTTAAGGGGTGGTTTCACCCCCTTAGAATTCGAGTTTCGAAAAATCCTTTCTTATCGAACCTCTACACCCTAAAGTCAATCCGTTTTCCAAAAATCAGCTTTTTAAGTCAAGCGCTTTATGCAGGATCGTGATTAATCATTGACCGTGATTAATCATCGAAACACCCTGTATACATTTTTAAAAAATCTTAGAATATGTAAAAAAAGAAAATAAAATATACGTGTTTAAGCGTTTTTTCGGAAACTTGACCGTTTTTTAAATAAAAAATATTGTAATATTCCACCCCCCTTTTTACCCCCTTAGGGGATGAATTTTAAAAAATCCTTTCTTATCTCACGTAAACATCATAAAAGGAACCCCTGTGCAAAATTTCAGCTTTCTAGGGTCAAGGGTTTGGTCTGGGCGTTGATGAGTCAGTATCAGTCAGGACAGTCAGATTTATATATATAGATCATAAAACAGTAAAGAACGAATTGGATTGCTTAATAACTTTATAGTACAATAAAACCAGAAGCAAGCAAAATTAATATATTCACTTTCTTTTATTAAATAAGTTGATATGAAAGCTAGTACAGGTAAAATATTGATATACTTTTACTAAATTCTATATATTGTGTAAAATAATGTGTAATTTAGGTAAATAATATATTTTGACTTTGTTTGGAGATGGCAACTTTAGAGATGACATTTTATATGTAAACTTATATAGTGAATGTAATCGATCGTCACTTCTAAGTTAACTCTGATGCAGTTTCCATTTTTGATTATCAACAAATAATAGTTATTTTATCAATACTTTAGATACTACCAAATATTTTTCAAAGGAGACACTAATAACAAAAATGTAGTAAAATAACAATTTAGTTGCTATTTAAAACAATGTCTTGAACATAATAATTGTAAATGTTATTCACTTACTGGCAGATGATTTATGAGTTTGTGTCTGTAGAATCGATAAACGTCAATTTATGTACATAAAATCTGCTTTCACTTGAATTACAAATCAATGCAAAGTAAAGAGAAACATCTATTTTCGTCCAGTGGATAATTTCCAGAAATGCTTACAGTTCGAACAAAAAATGTATTTAGAGTTTGATTTTAAAAATGTAAATAAAAACGAAAAATTCTTTTATTTAATGAGGCTAATTTTATGTAGCTAAATAAAAAATCTACAAAATATTCGGATTGGGAGCAAACGTGATTGCTAACTTTGATAACTTCAAAACCACGAATAAGTTTTTCATATTAGTCCAGTTATAAGGACACAAAAAGACCCAAGTCTCGACGTAATTTGTGGACCTTGACTTTTTAGACGGATTGTGTAGCTTTTGGGGAGTAACACGGAGAAAACACCGTGCTCGCCCAGCTTTGGCCTAAAAAATGACTCCAACTCGCCTAAAAATCAGCTTTTCGCAAATATCTGCCAAAATATGCAATTTACAGAATTTTTGTTGGAATAAAAAATGAAACTTAGGTGATTATCTACAAAAAAGATCCTGGCACTTTTTTTCGTAAAATAAACGGTTAAAAACCGCCCTAAAGTTTGACCCTTTAGGGCCATTTTTAAGCGTAGTAGTAACGGATGTTCCGCTAATATTGGCCGAAATTGGGTATGTAGATGATTTTCATGATCGACAAATGGAAGATTGGGTTCTTAGCTAAAAAAAGGTACTGGCACTTTTTTTTCGCAAAGTTGTTCGTACTTTTTTTATTATCAAAGAATAAGACAAAATTCAAAGAAGTTCCAAAATGCAATAGCTGCTGATTCTACCTTTTAAATCAACTTTGAATCATCAAAAAATATTAAATTTTAGTCGAGTTATTAAACAATTTGTCCTATCAATCAATGATACGCTCATGAAATCTATCTTCGGAGCGTTAAGACATGAAAAAAAAAATCAGAGATCTTCGAGGCGGAATATCTCAAAAACTACTAATACTACGTAAAAAATGATGAACCATTTTTGTAGGTAATTACCTAAGCTTCATTTTTTACTCCAAGAAAAATTTTGTAAAATGCATATTGTGGCAGATATTTACGAAAACTTATTTTTAGGCCATTAAGATCCTTTTTTTCGGCCAAAGCTGGCCGAGCACGGTGTTATAATTTTTCCCCAAAAACTACTCCCCAAAAACAATCCGCCTAAAAAGTCCCGGTCGATGAATTAGGCCGTGGTTTCAACCTTCATTTACTGGACTATATTGAATTTCGAATAAAATCACTTAAAACATGTGATATGTTACTGAAAAAAGAACCAACTTTTTTTCGAATTTTAAACTACACCGTTTACAAATCATTTTTACTTAATATAAAATATCTTCGATTGTCATTCCCCAGCCGTTTTGACGCTGTTTTTTTCGATCGTATAGTAGTTATTTGTTTTAATTATGAAAGTTACATACCTACTATTTAAATAATTTATTCGAAAAATGTCGAATAATTGCAGCAATGGCTTGGCCTCTAAGGTTCACGCCTGGGAATTAACAATTTTAGTTCAATGAACGGAAATGACTTCTTGGAATTTCCTATTCATCCACCATTTTCCCCTATAAGTTAAAGTCTTAATTACTTCAGAAAACACGATCTTGCAGGCTGAAACAATGCCCTCGTTCTATTGTGCGATTCACCTGTAAAATTCTCTTTGCTCTTGCTAAACGTAATATTTCGCTGTACCAATACTGACATCAATTTTATACGATTATAAAGATGATCTCTCGAAGCTTAGAAAGCTTAAGACAAAGATGTCTACTAATTCACGATTTGATTCGAAATTGATCACGATTATTATCGAATGGATTTTGGTAAGAGAGTAAGAGGTGACATTGTCCGACAACAGAAATAAATTATATTAATAGGAGTAAATTTTACTTTCCAAAATATGATAGAATTTACCAAGGAATTTACTTGAAACAAAAAACCGATAATACTCGAACGAGTAGCAGAGTTAAGGCGCGTCTACACATAATGTTTTACCTTACGTCGCGTCGTACCTATTCAGTTTGCTCATGTAAAAGACCAAACCATAACGTGGTACACTGAGGCTTCCAAAACCAAAGCAGGGACAGAGATACGAGTATTTGAGCCAAAAACTAAATACTCTGGACCAATGCTGGGGATGCTAGGCAGAAATCTACGCTATCGAAAGATGCGTAAAATGTATCTTAGATAGGAACTATCGAAAACAGGAAATAGTCACCTTATCCGATAGTCAAGCAGCATTAAAAGATGTCAGTAACCAACAATTCGAAGTTGGTCAAGGAATGTCTAGAGAAACTGAACAAATTAGTAAAAGAAAATAAAGTCCTCCTACTCTGATGGGTGCCCATTAAGGGATAGAAGACAATGAAAAAGCAAACGTTCTAGCTAGAAAAGGAACGAACACTCCACTAACTGAGCCAGAACCGTTCTGCTTTCCAAGCGGAAACCAACTATAAGCGGAACTCAAGAACCAGGAAGACTCCATTCGTAACCTGGAATGGGAATCTTCTAACGATCACTCGAAAAAGTTTCTCAGAACTTACGACAGAAAAAAATCAAAGATTTTCGTTAATTTCAGTGAGAACAATCTTCATTAAAAAAACATTATATTCTCAACTGCAAAAAACCCATTATAAAATATAAACACTAGTGGACTATATAGACTACTGGAGTTCCAAATTTCAAGAATTTAAACAAAATTATTCTTGAAGGAACACGATTGTAAATAAAAGAAAAAATGCATGCTATTCGAAATTAATTATGCTCTTCCGTGCAAGTCTTTATAGTTCCTTTATTGACTTTTTATAGAAGACTTCAGGTTTGGTAATTTATTTTTAAGACAAATCCACATTTCCTCAAATAGGGTCGATTATTCGTGCTCAATAGATTTTATATGTATTCACATTATTGAAGATAATTTATCCTTAAAGGCAGTTGCTGACACATTTAAAATATTTACAACTATTAAAATATAATGCAACTTTTAAAAAAATACTGAAACTTTAATGGAATATTAAACTAAATTGAAATGCAAATAAAATTATAAGATTCAATAATAGACTAATTAAAAATACGCAACTAAAAGGAAACAAGAGCAATATTCTCCGCCATCCTGAAAATCTCGCGTGTACACGATAGAAAACTACATAAACAGGAAATAGCGATCCAAGTTTAGCAGCTGGCGCTATACTGTCGTCCAGATTTAAATAGATGCGAAATAAACAGATCCTTACCCTCCACACCACAAAAAATATATATAAGAGATGAAAAACATGAAAAGGAGTGATATAAAAATACAATAGTACCGTATAATCGAAAAAAAAACGGCGTCGGCGATAGCTATGAAATGAAGATCGCTGTCCTTTTATATGTAAAATTATATGGGGAATGTCATCGATGTTCATTTCCAAGCCAACTGGACGCCGTTTTTTTTTTCGATCATACGGTATAAACTAACAACATAAATTGACAAATTAATGTAGAAGTTATAATAAGAAATATGCATTCTATTGAACTGTTGTTTTGTCTCTCCAATATGCAACTCACCGCACTCACAAGGTATCTGGAATTATTGTACACTCTTTCTCTTGTTATGGTTATTCCGGCTTTGTTTCTGTAAAAGCACTTCTTTAAGAAGTTCCAGACTTTTTTTTCATGACAAGGGGCTGTCCTTTTAGCAAAGGACGGACAGGACGGACAGACAGACGGACGGACAGACGGACAGACAGACAGATACCATGAGAATAATAGGTCATTTATGACCCAAATAACTTATTTTGAGTGAAATTAAAAAAACTTTTTTTTGCCGATCTTAATAGCCTACCATACCTATTGGTATGGTCGGCTAAAAAAAAGACAACGCCATTACCCCAGTGTTGCCAGAATTGAAGGACTGAAGGATTTTTATCCAAAAAGAATACAATATGAAGGTTTCTGGCAGTTCTGTACTATAAAAATTGTTAAAATATGTAGTAAGAATATTTATTGTTTTTCCTACATCTAGTTTTTCACTTTAACAACGATTAATAATTAAAGATGCCTCAATTTAAAGCAATGTTGCTGTCAAACCAAGTCCACAATTCGAAAGATGTTAACATTTAACAAAAAATTAATAGATACATTTTTATCTTTCAACACACGTCTTATTACACACATACCATAACTAAACTAAAGTTCTTGATGTTGAAAAGCAATAAATAGGTAAACGGAAAACATACATATCTAATAAGTCAGCTGACAGTCAGCTACATATTTGTATGACAGTCATAGTAAGATGATTTTTATGAAACATAAAAAAATACTGTTGTCGAGTATCTATCACAGCATTTTTGATCGTTTTTTTAAAGTTTATTTAAATGCATCGGTGTCTAAAAATGACCAGAAATAAGTTTTTAAAAATTTTCTCCTAATTATAAAATTTGATGTATTTTATAATAACCAAACCAAACACGAAATTTGGTGAGTTTTAACAAGATCTGGATTTTTTTGTGAAGTTGAAGGAATATGAAGGTTTTTTAAGGCTCCGTTGAAAGTATTCGCTCGAAAATTTCTGGCAACACTGATCCACCCTTATCCTGAAAACCGCGTGTGTACAACACCAAATTACATAAACAGGAAACAGCATTCTAAGTTTACCAGCCGGCGTAATGACACGCGGCATGCCAGATTTAAATCCCTGCGAACTAGACAAATCCTAAACCCGCTATACCACAACAAAAACACAGAGAGAGAGGCGCATCAGAGGCTGTAAACTTTGTCAGAGGTACCAACCTGAACAGTCTATACAGAGCAGCCTTATTCTCAGACACATTCTCCACACTGATGCACGTTTCACCATTTATTACTGTTTCTGGTGGCGTTGTTTGATCTTTCCGTCATGTTGTGGGCACGCACCACCGTTGCAATGTTGTTGTTGTCGTCGTTAAATAGAAGAAAAAAAACAGGAAAAGGCGCGTCGGGTCGCGGCAAACCGACGACAAAACTAAACGGGAGAAGAAAGAAGGCTTAAGTTGAGTCGGACTGGCCGCGAGCTGAAAACACGGACGATCTATAAATAAATTCCTCCATCCGTCTGTACGCGGTTCATTTTTGTTTGCTACCTATATTTTGCTC